>NC_041358.1:26389128-26631628 GCF_900634415.1 Cottoperca gobio
GAGGTTGGAAACATTTAGTGTCTATTTATATCTGCGGTGCGACGTCACACCCCGTCTTTAACAACAGAGCTGACAGCGATGTAGGAGGAGGAGAAGTGTTGGTAGATGGACTGGTTCTTCCAGTTATAAGCCATTACTACAACTAATAACTTAAAGGAGGCAAACATTAAGTGGCTTTAATAGCTTTATATATTCCGTATGTACCTATGTATTGTTTAACACACTTACAAAAAGACACGGCAGAAGGATTGTGTGTGTCTGTGTGTAGAGAAGAATGCTGTCTGTCTGCATAACTGACGTCTCACTGCTGTTCAGACTCACATGACTCTGTGACGCAACTCTGAGCTGCAACCAGTCGCATTTCAGGGAAACTACATTTGCATAAGCAGATTTCTCAACATATGGAAATGAAGCACATCGCCACGTTAAAGCTGTTTAACTTTGCTTTTATATATATATATATATATATATATATATATATGATATATGATTTGGTAACACTGACGCCCGTGTCTATAATGCATTATAATATAATCTGCTTATAGCACATTATAAAGCACTGTTAATGACTTTTTTTCACTTTCACAAGCAAACAATGAGCACTTTTAAGTGACTTTTAACCAGCTTGTGTTGTATTATATCTGCCTGAGGAAAGTTAATGCATTATAAAAACGATTATAATGCATTAAAACAATAGGAGTTATAATACACTATGATCCTTGCAAAAACAAATGTCTGTGAGGGACGAGGAATTATGAAGTATCACGATAATAAGTCAGACAAAACTTTATAATGTGTTATGCATACTATATACTATAATGCATTATAAGAATGTTTAGGATGCATTGGCGTCATGGAAAGTGTTATCCAGAGACCGATCACTAAACAAGAACCAGGAAGCTCCAGCAGAGCGTCAGAGAAGGTGGAGGTGCAGACGGAGAAGCAGAGAGATTTGCCTGCCTTACATTTCCATCGCGTCAGGCTCAAACTCAAGCTGAGCAACCTTTTAAGATGGAGCTGTGAGGTGAATTGAATTGCGTGCAGCTGCGCCGAAAGTGGCTGAGAACTCCAAATATTTCACAGCAGGGCGTAGATATGTTTCAATCAGCATCGTCTCAGTGCTGAGGGACACAAAGACCATCCCCCGTCAGGCAGCAGTGAAGCCGGGTCTCCCACATAGTTTCACCGCAGTGTTCCCTGATGCAAGGGAAGAGGTGCTTTGTGCTTTCTCTAAAAGACACATTGTTTTCAGCTCTGCATGAGTAAAAACAATCAGGAAGTGCAGTTATTGGCATCGTCGCGACACGCAAAACTGTTTATTTCATCATTGTCTTCCAGTAGTGGACGGTAACTAAGTAGATTTACTTAAGTACAATTTTGAGGATCTAATTTCCATTTCATGCTACTCTATACTTCTACTCCACTACTATTCATTTATTTTATAACTTTAGTTGAAGATTCATATATTCAACAAATAAGTTATCATGTATTATTAAAGGTTAAGGTTATATATATATATATATATATATATATATATATATATATATATATATATATATATATATATGGCCTATAATTAATTATATTTATATATTATATATATATTTATATTTATAATTATATATATATATATATAATAAATATAATATATATATAATATATAATTATATATAGGCCATATATATATAATTTTATATATATATAATAAAAGCTCCTCTTTTAATATATATATATATATATATATATATATATATATATATATATATATATATATATATATATATATTAAAAGCTCTTCCTTTACCAGCTGCAACATTAAAGTGATGAACACATTAATGCATCAATAATTATAATGCAATAATATAATATATATGATTCTGAATTTACCATTTTGAATCTGATACTTTTGTACTTTTACTTAATTAATATTCTGAATGCAGAACTTTACTTGTAACAGAGTATTTCTACACAGCGGTATTACTACTTTTACTGAAGTAGAAGATCTGAGTACTCCCACCATCTCTCTTGTTTTCAGTGTGGAAGCTGAACCATGAACCTTTTAAATATAATGAAATTATGAAGCGTCCTGAAACTCGCAGACGGACTCGGGCACAACCTATCTCCACGAAGCCCCTCCGTCAGTGGCAGGTCTGTATTTGTAGGTCTTACTTCCTGCTGCAGCGGTGAGGAATGGGGCAGGACGGCATGATTGGGAGAATAAGATTGCAGCATTTTGACTCTACTTGGTCTGGTGGCAGGTTTGAACAGAGAACTAGCAAATAACACTAAGTTTGCTGCTGGAAACCTCTGTGAGTGTAAAGGCTGAGCAGACATGTCCCAACAACGCTGAGTCTGCACTGGCTGTTTGACTACGACTCAGAGGAGGAGAAACAAAAAGTATCTGAACCCGATGAGAGACGATTCCAGGAGATCGCTCCGCTTATAGGTTTATGTAAGAAAGAGTATTAGGGCCAGAAGTATTTTACATTTGTTTTGCTTTTTGAGAATAAAGAAATGTTGACAACTTATGAGAATTAATCAGACTTTAGTCTCAAAATGTAAAATAAAGAATGTTTCTTCCGCTCATGTCTGTCCTGAGAACTCTTCAGCTCCCTGGAAGTGACGTTGATGTATGGACAGCATACACAACTCCTGCTCACAAATATTAAAGCCAGAGGGCATCCTGTCAGGCTGTAATCAACCACAGCTAATGGAGCCAGCTGAAATGAAAAAACATTTTAAACCACAATAAAGCACTCAAAAACTTTAAGTCATCCCACAAGCCTGGGATTTAAGATGTTCTCTTACACACAGACGTCCTTCGAGATGCAGTTTATAAGACTTACATCGCCACATGGAGCCCACAGTACATCTACTGGGTTCAACTTGTGGTTCAATGACTCGGTGTCTTGCTCAAGGACACTCGTGGCAGCGGGGAGACTTTAAACTGTCCATTGATATGAGTATAAGTGCAATAACCCTGTAATGTCTCACCCTGTCTTTTCCTCCCAATGCATGCTGGGACAGGCTCCAGCTGCCAATGAGCATAAACAGGAATGTTGGTAAAAGTAATAAACGTATGATTGATTAAAGTACATCCACATGATGAAAGCTGTCTGAAAGAGTCACTTAGAGTGTGTGTGTGTGTGTGTGTGTGTGTGTGTGTGTGTGTGTGTGTGTGTGTGTGTGTGTGTGTGTGTGTGTGTGTGTGTGCGTGCAGAAAAAACATTTACAGTATTTTTCCATTTTACGCATGCTATCATCAGTTAGAACTGGCCATGGTGCAGGGACTAAATAAACGTGTGTGTGTGTGTGTGTGTGTGTGTGTGTGTGTGTGTGTGTTTGTGTGTGTGTGTGCACTTGCTGCAGAGACTCTAGTAAACCCGTGTCCCAGTTCAGACTGCGTCAGAACACAGCAGGATGAAGGGAAAGGACATCGAAGAACGAGAGAAGTGGAAAACACACGTGAACTAAAGCAGAGGACAAAGAGGAGGAAAGATGCTGCCGGTGTTTCACATCCTCAGAGCGGTTTGTTCCTCCAGTTCTCAGAGTAGCTCTTCACAATGCATCAGATGCCTTCACACCTTACATAATATTACATGAGTCTGATGCCTTAAGCCATCGGCGTCCTCACAAAAACCTTTTTCAAGAAGCACAAACAGGAGAAATCAGAGCAGTTTGTTACAAAGCAAACAAAACTAAGTCCTTTCTCAATGTGATCAGAGTGCTGCATTCAAATGTAAAACAACACTACACTAGAAAATGCCTGGCCAGCTCACCATGGAGCTCCTGATTATTATGGGATAGACGTTTCTTATCTCTTAAGTTTCAATCTGCACTGATTTCTGACTCTCTTACTGTCCCACTGCATGTGTCGAATCCGACCATCTGGGCTCAGCTACAGCTACAAACACGATCATATTTGCAACTAGTGTTAGTTCAGGTGCACGTCAGGGACTGGAAGAGGCAGAGAGAGCGCACGCAGAGCCGTGGGACGAAGATCCAGTCAAAAAACGAGGACACCCGCTGAGCTGACAGACTGCAGAGTGTTGGATTAAGACAGACTTTCCTCCAGGTTGGGATATTTCACAAATCCAGATTTAAATACTAAAACACATTCTGATTATGACAACAAGGCAGTCACTTGGCAACAGCGTGTTTGTGTAATGTTGCAATATAAGTCTCCATAACTGAGCCTGAGCTTAGGACTCAAACACATTACATCACACTAAACTTTTCAGTGCTTAACGCAGCAAACTGACGATGGCTGTCAATCTCGCCGCAGTGCAGGCGGACAGGAAGCCGCTCTTCTGTGTCGATGGAAGACGCCACTGAAAAGAAGAAACTGGGGCTAAGGAAGCGGAGAGGAGACAGAAGAGGCCGGAGGATAACGTTCCTGATAACAGAGCAAAGAATGAGCCGGGAACAAAGGAGTAACTTGATGACACGGTAGGAACACTGGTGCTGGGGTGTGTTTGTATTTGTGACTATAAACCAGAGCAGCATGTAAAACCTGCGGACACAAGATATATATGACCTGATATGGACACGAGTGTAGCTGTGCTGGGTATTTACACGGCGGTGTGAGGCATCGAGCTAAATGCTAACACGCTCACAGTGACGCTGATGACTACGATCCTCTTAGTTTAGCGTGTTAGCATGCTAACATTTACTAATAAGCGCTTAACAAATGCAGAACATCCACAGGCCTTTCTCACACTCTTTGACTCGTCATGGTAGGAAAACGCAGGTGCTACTAACAACGTCTCTGTCCCTGTTATTAACGCCATGTTTGAATCGTGTGTCTGGAGGATATGTCGAAGTGTTTTCCATGACAGGCTTTCTGCTGACTCATTACATTTAGTTGTAGTAAAATAATGTAATAAGGTTCATCACAAGTATCCAGCATTGATTGTATCCATATCTAGTGTTGAAGAGTGTGTGTGTGTGTTCTTACATGTGCTGAACATGATGAGGTCAGAGTGGAAACCTACCAGACTCCCAGTTACACAGAAGTGTCAGCTGAAATTAACACTTGGCCAATTAAAAATACCTAATTTGGACGAGCGTGTCCGAGCGCCGGGGACACGAGCACCGGGGACACGAGCGCCGGGGACACGAGCGCCGGGACATGAGCAGGTCTGGTGTAGGAGAAATGTGCATAAGAGTGTTCTGTAAGGGAGGAGGAGGAGGAGCTGTATCAGCACGTGGTTCAGGCTGTTCTCGTACCTGCATTTAAGCCGAGTCTGCGCCTCGTCAAAGTCGTTTCTGAGGAACAGATCCAGGGCGGCCATGCAGTCGTCCAGATCCAGAGACAGCTCCGACCGCGAGCACCTGCAGAACAAAAACAAACACACAATCTGCATGAGGAAAGACAAACAGTGCTTTAAATGACATTATTATCATGAACGAGCCAAGCTGGGGATTTCAGCAGTTCTGACGTGTTCAAATCAAGACAGTAATTATAATATATATCAGATTTTGACTTCATAGCTTCTTAAAATATCAATATTGAGCAAAATTGTGTGGAACAAAAGAAGTTTGTAATATCAATGCAATAAAGTGCATTAATATTTCACCGTCTGAATGTATAAACATTCCCTCAAACTCTAATTTCATTCATATTTCACATCTGAAAGTCACTTTACTCTGTTCTGCCAACCCTACAGCAGGACCCAGCTCCTCTCCTGCACAGGAGCAAGACACTTTATAGTTGTTTCGCCTCTTTGGTGTCTCTTTGCAGCTGCTTTGTGTCTCTTCCTGGTTGCTAAGTGTCTGTTTGAGTGACATTTTGCAGGGGAAGCCCATGAGACTTTTTAGCCCGTTCAGTAATCCATCCATGTTTCCACTACAGCACAAGAGGAAGAGAAACACAGGCGTCTGACTCGAGAGAGCACTTTGCTGTTAGTGTTGTTGCATTAAACTGCACTTTACAAAGAGAACCAGCACTCACAACTTCACGCCGTGCTCTTAATGAGTGTTGATAATGTTGATGTGTAGTTCATTACATGGTGCACATGCTCCTCACGTGTCGAGTGTATAATGTGGCCGAACTGGTCACGCACTCCTTCGTCTTCCATCACAAGGCTCCCTCCTCTTTGATTTCACTTGCTGCACTGATCACGGATAGTGTAGAGGCTTGACTTTGTGTGTTCGGCTGAATAATGTCTGAAACGTACTCAAAGCGTGTTTATTTTACACCATCTGCTCCATTCACAGACGTCCACATGCACTTATATCAAGTAGGCCTATAAACAGCAGACTCAAAACACACATCGCAGCTCCAGACGGTCATAACACCGTGTGCCTCTACAGGTAAACAACACACCTGTTTGCTGATTACTGATTCACCTATCCTTTAGATACCATAAACTGTGCAAAAGGGGAATTACCACAATGCTAAATACACAGACACATGCTAAACACGTTAACATTCAGAATAAATGATGCTACATCTGAAACATAATTCACTTTGCATTAAGGTGATTTAATTTCCTTCATTTTATGACTTTAATAGAATAATACTTCAAAACATTTGCTATTTAAGTGGCAAAGTTTCTGTTGTTTACTTGTTTGTTTCATCTTGAAATGCAGTTTGATTTTGTGCTTTTTATCACATTAGCATGACTTTTATTCCCCGTTTAGATTCAGCAGCTGGATCGCGTCCACTCAGTCAGTATTACCTCTAAGACGAACGTGTAGAACTAATAATGACTAATAGACAGCATTCACTTTACATTACTGCCCATCAGAAACACAGAGGAGCTATACACACACACACACACACACACACACACACACACACACACACACACACTGGTGCAGCTCGGGTTAATGACATGCGGGTGACTGCTGTTCTCCATATGACCTGCAGCCAGCTGAGCTTCCCTAGAGCAGCACGAGACTCACAATGACAACTGCTGTCAGAGAAACATAAAGTGTGCATGTGTCCACACACAACTAAAGTAGTTTCAGTTGTTCTGACTCTCAAAAATGGGATTTTAAACCCCGATGTTGTATAAACCAGATAAACCGACTGATATAACTACGGTTCTATGAATCCTGGTCGACCGTAAGAGTTCTTATCAGCGTTAAGCACTGCCTCTGGCGCTCAGTAAGGATGACGTAGAACAGTGTTGTTATATATTTATAAAATACTACTAGTCTTTCCTACAAAGACTTTTTGACACTTGATTTAATCGACAGTTCTGTTTCTCCAAAAGAACAACTTTAAATCTTGTGTTCAGCAAAGATGTGCTCATAAGTTTCTTGAAATAAAAAATAACTAATCGACTAATTTAATCTTAGACCAATTAGTCGACTAATGGACGATGAGGGGGCAGCCCTAACTACTATTTGTATTTGTTATTTGCACGCACATAAGAAAAAGAAAATAAGAAAAGTGACAGAAGCGAGGAGGCCGTGAAAACCAGGCAGCATTCTGTGTGTGTTCGTGTAATTGATTTCCAGGACGATGCTGCAGTCACATGTCTTAGGAGACAGTATTAGGAGCAGTGGGAAGCTGTTATATATATACACATCGCCCAGTGGGGGGGGGGGGGGTCCGGTGCTCAAGGGCACCTCGGCAGTGCCCAGGAGGCGGGCAGATACCAGAGTATTTATTGATCCTTTCTTTTTGAAAGAGGTTAAAAGTCAAACCAGGAAACTAATAAATGTTCCTGCGCTCGCAATCAATCAGTGTCTTATTCCCTTTAAAGCTATACAGGCTGGAGGACAAAAAGAAAGCAGCTCTCAGTCATAAAGCAAATATTTGCACACAGAACAGGATAGTGTCTCCTGGATGGAGGGAATAATTGACAAGTGTATGCAAGAAAGCAAAGGCATGACGGCCAGCACAGTGAGGAGAGTCTGCTGGACTCAGGATGTGCGCACCACACATTGTCCCAATCATTTCACTGAACTTCAAGTCAGCTGAAATTGTGGGTTGTTTTCCCGAGAGAACAACTTAAACAAGGAGGATCATTCTCAGCGAGCCACACGCAAACACACGCACAAATAAAACCACTTAGCACACACATATACACAGCCATGCATGTGCTCATGAAACCCAGAATGCACACACACACGAACACACACACACACACACACACTCCTCCATGAGTGACGAAGCATTAGTTTATCGACTGCGGTTCACAGAGCTTTCACCACATTCGTTCCGGCTGGTACAAGATGTGTCTGAGGCCTCACGGCATCTGTGACACAAAAGAGCCGAGCTGCTCCTTTAATAAACCGAGCGAGTTTGTCCACATGCCTGCGAGTCACAGCTCGAACATACACACACACACACACACACACACACACACACACACACTTCAAGAGCCTCTGACAGAGCCCAACCGAATAACCCACGACATCCAAACACGCAGCAGGTATCTTACCCGTTTGACAGAGTCTCTTCATCTTCTGACATTTTCATCTGGCAGAAGAGTGTGTGTTGTGTGTGTGTGTGTGTGTGTGTGTGTGTGTGTGTGTGTGTGTGTGTGTGTGTGAAGGAGAGACAGAGAAAGCTGGAGAGGTGAATGTGAGCCTGAGGCCTTTCCGGCAATGCAGTGTGATGGTCTACGTATTCTTTCTGTAGCAGCAACAAGAGCAGAAGCAGCAGCAGCAGCGGAAGGGCAGTCGGGTGAAAGAGAGAGGAAGAGGGACAGCGAGGGAGGGAGGGAAGAGGAGGAGGAGAGGGAGGAAGGACGCAGCAGTAACAGCAGTCCTTAATAAGATTGGGATGACTATCACACATGAGGGCAGAACACAGTCCATCTATGCTGCCACGTACATACAAAAGGCCTGTCCCACCTCTTCATCCTCCTCATCCTCCTCATGCTACACACTGCAGTCTCTGCTCCCATTGGTTGACGCTCAGAGGCAACATGGGCCTGAGGAGTTTTATTATTTAAGATGTGAAAGACAATAAATCCTTTATTCGCTCCTGACACAACAGAAAGAGGGACCGTGAGGATGAACAGATGGCAGTATAGAGGGCTGGTGCGTAGTGCGACTCTCAGCCGCTCTGCTGCAGCGGCGGAGACCCAACACTGCAGCGAACAGAGAATCCAGAAATAGACGACATAGACGCAGTACAGCAGCTCATACGGTGTACGCACGGACCTAATGTGAAATCATGAATGAAAAACTAGCAGTGCCAGGACGTCTGGTGTTTCATCACCATTAACTCACATTAAATGTTAATGTGTTTAACAAATAGGCTCTTTGTTAATGCATTTTTACGTGACATAGCAGGAAAAAGTGCTATTGTTGATATCAATGAGGGTTACACTCCATTTATCTTAAAGGGGACATTAAAGGGGACATTAAAGGGGACATTAAAGGGGCTCATTGTCAGGTTCATATTTGTATTTTGGGTTTCTACTACTTGTTTACAGGCTTTAATGTAAGTAAAAGTAGTAATACTACAGTGTATCAGCATCAAAATATTCTTAAAGTACCAAAACTAAAAGTGCTCATTATGCAGAACGGCCATTTTGGGAATAATACATATTATATCACTGGGTTATAATTAGTGATCCATTAATGTGTACATCCTATTCATTTAACAGCTGGTAAAAGTGGAGCCGACTGCCAGGTATCTATAAAAGTATTCATTAGTTATTTATATTTTGTATTAATAATATGAACCTGAAAAAGTAACTAATGTTACTATAATATATATATTTGCTTCGAAATGGTAGTGGAGTAGAAGTATAAAGTATCCCACACACACACACACACACACACACACACACACACACACACACTCTCTCAAGTCTAAAGTACCTCCAAATTGTATTTAAGTACAGCACTTAATAAATGTACTTTAAAAGTTACTTTCCACCACTGAATATACCCGTGTACTCAGTTTTAAACGCTTCATTTTAGCACCTGGCCCTTTAAGGCCCCCTCCCAGTCTGCTCTGATTGGCTTGTAGGTGACATAGGAAGGGGAGTCAGCGCACAAAGAACTGACTCCAGATACACAAGCAGCGATATGTCCCCTTTAATGGAGTCGAAGCTGAAGGTTAGTTCACAGACTAAATTACAAACTAAAACGTCCGCTGTGAGTAAAGTGCGAAGATTATTAATCCTTTGGTTTGAACAGAGCACGTGTAATAACTGAGAACAAAATGTGCTAATTTATGTGTTCAATACGAGTCTTTTGGAAATGAACAAAACACTAATTTTTAGACTAATTAAATAGCTTTCCCCTTCTCATAAGTGTCATAACTAACGATTATTTCCTCAATGAATCAGCTCATTGTTTATTCAAAATGTCTGAAAGCAGCAGAAGAATGGCTGTGAAGCCCGAGGTCCAAAACCCAAAGATATTCACGTCACATGACACAAAGAATAAGCAGCAAATTCTCACATGTGATGATTAAAAATATATATAAAATAATAAAAAATAATAAAAGTCAACTGTCGGCTCTAAACTGGTGCGTTGGAATTATTAAAAATTAATAAATCAAAAACAGAAACAGGAAATCCTCTGCTGATTTTCTCTCCATGGAGCCAGATGAAAACATTAAATGTGCAGCAGCTCGGCTCTATAGCACACATGCACAACCCCCCTCCCCCCCCACACACACACACACACACTCTGTTATTATACTGCTAACATCAAAAGAGTTTAACGATCAAAATCATGTGACTGCAAATCACTTTGGTCGGCACAGAAACATGAAGGGAAGTCCAACTATCTTTATAGACTGTGGTAAAGTGTTATCGTTCCCTGCAGGGCATCCGTAGTTGTTCTCTGTTGTTTGAATATTTATAATGTTATTTTGTGTGCTGAACAATGTGGAATTAGTGTTTTACTTGTGTTTGTTTCTGTATGTATCCATAAAAGTGATGTTTTCATGTTTGAGGACTTAAAGAACAGCCCAGTTTGGCTAAATTTGGACTCGATCCTAATGAAAAATCAAAACAAATCTCCCTCGTGTGTGTGTGTGTGTGTGTGTGTGTGTGTGTGTGTGTGTGTGTGTGTGTGTGTGTGTGTGTGTGTGTGTGTGTGTGTGTGTGTGTGTGTGTGTGTGTGTGCTGTGAGGAGCGCAGGGCGTCACGGGTTTAAGGTCGAGATAATTAGATTTGAATCGCTGCCGTCCACATGTTGGAGGATTGGATTTTATGTCAGAAAAACAAAGTTTAATGAATCCAGAAACTTCAAACAATCTCGGCTTAATATAATAATATACAAATGTTTACGAAACACACCACACACACACTAGTAAATCATCCTAAATATGTGTGTGATATAATATAACAGTGTTGTAATGAACATTGATAACGTATTTGAGTGAGGAAGGGAACCGGGAACGTTACTGTTACATGAAAGTATTTAGTTATACATCATGCAGGAGGAATGAAGACATGTATTAACTCCTCTCAAAGTCAAATGTGTTCATGTCATAAAGCAACAAATCATTGAGCTGTAAAGCAGACTGTATTTAGGAAGTTTTTGGTTCTTGGTTTTTGGAACCAGAAGTGACACGAGGAGGAAGAGCAAAGTACAACCGAACGCTCAACAAGACGTTTTTAGGCGACTAACTTTGATGTAGTGAAACACATTCTGAAAGGTTAAAGTTCAAAGATGAAAACACCGTGGTAGAGACCTGTCAATCACAAGGTAGCCCCGCCCTAAAGCATGCTCTGCTTTATCGTATATTTTACTCTAAAATGAAACAATTATTGACGAAATAACCATCATGCTGTGTTGAAGAAGACTTGAAACTACAGATTGAGATCATAAAGTCATCAGGAAGATATTTACTGAGGTAACAAATCAAGTGAGAAGTCGGGACATTTTCTCATAGACTTCTATACAATCTGACTTTCTGTTTTATTTGTATATATTTGACTTATTCCTGCATTTTACTTGCACCATTATGTCTCTTACGCACTATTTATATTACTTTGAATGTCTTAAGTATGTTGCATTGTTAGAAGAGCCTGGGACTTAAGACATATCTTTGAATCTTCTTTTTATATTTAATGTGAACGTGCTCCCTTTAGCACCTTGAACCCGTATTTGTTAATAATTGTGCTGATGCTGCTCTTTTCCTTTAGTCCCTCCCTCAGATCCTCACAGACGCAGCTATCCTCCCCCGCAGGCTAACAGTAAAGCCTTTACGTGCCTCGACAGAGAATGTAAGATCAAACTCTTGAATGAGCAACAAATTCTCGTTCAGCCAGTAAAAACTTAACACGGAGACTTGAGATGATTCTCAGGTTGTCTCTGTCTGAGTTATTGTATCGAGGTGACGTCCACATGTCACCAACATGTCCAGCAAGCAGCTGAAACGTACAATCTGTTCAAAGGATTGCAAAACAGGAAAAACCGCGTTGAATGGCAGAACATCAGCGGGTTTCTCAGAGCTTTCTTTTTATCGTTAAACCAGAGTTCTTGTTCGTGATCAGTTAGAGCTCACTGTCCGGTCTTACCCATTAGATGGATTTGTTGAGTGCGGAGCATCTTTGTTGTCTGGCAGCTGTAACCTGAAACAGAGGAACAAAATGGAGGCTGTTCAGAGAGAGGAGGGACATCTCAAGGGATGAAAAACTAGCTGAAAGGCCAACTATTGTTCGCAGGAACACGATCGTGAGAGCCATAGAAATGCGGACACTGATATGTGTGGACACTCCCAGGCTACTTATTTTTTTGCAATGACCTGTTTAGAACATTTCTGCAGATATCGACGTGACAGTTTTGGGTCTGTGAAAGCGGCCCGACATGGGAACAGATCTTGGGAAAGGTTTGCTGAAGGTCTTATCCTGCATTGGTTTTCAATTCAAAGAAACTCACCTGAAGTCTGTGATGATGGGATCCAACTCTGGACTGTTTATGACTGACAACCTGGGAGAAGAAATAAAAGTCAGTCTGTGTACGACAGCATGTCTCTTTGTGACTCTGCTGATTGATGCGACTGTTACGAATAAATGACTATGTGCACAATGTGAACGTACCGGCTGGGGGAGTTCGGGCCGTCGGGGATGTCTTCTGCCAGGACGTCATCCCTGCGAAGAGGTCAGAGGTGAAGTTAGAGAGACGGCAGGAATGGATTTCATAATGGTGCGAAGACAAGGTGTACGAGGAGACTGGAAGTGAGGAGGACTCGGGGGTTTCGTACAGATGGTTTAAAGTGTGATCAATAAAAAGACTTCTGTTTTTGTTCTGTTCTGTAATAAATGATCCTTGAATCCTTTAAATGTTAGTTTAAATCATTAAAGCTGAGAGCGAGTTTTCATTACACTCGATGTAGAATCAACAACTCTAATAATGACGCCAACAAGGAAGCAGTAACACAAGATTAATTGGATTTATAATTCATATTTTGTGCTGTGTTTTGCGTTTTATTACGACTTTTTTGCACAGAAAAAAACGTTATACAATAACGAGTTTATTGTCGTCAGTGTGAAGCGCAGGTTCAGCTCTTAACAATCTCCATTTATAGACAGGTCAATTTATGACAAACAACCACCTGACCCACAACAAATAGCAACAAAAGGTTTCTCAGTGGGTTTCATTCCTACTGGATATACTGATCAACAGAAAAAAAGTCTACCAAAATCAGACCTCCGGAAATGGGTTAAAACTGGGTCATTTCCAAGATGGCCGCCGCCGGGCTTCAAAATCACTAAAACAGCTATAACTTCTTCAATAATTGTGATAGAAACATAATTATTGGTTCTAGCCCATGGTTTTAAGGGTATAATTTAATTTCAGATCTGGGCAGTATTCAACCTGAAATTCAAGATGGCGGCAAAGAATTAGGGGCGTAAAATCAATAAATTGCCCATATATAATATATCCCCTATCTGAAAGTATACGACATCAATCGGATGAAGCATCTTCTCGGGAATAAGTTATGCACCCAACTATTATTCCTGCACTCCTTCACAGGATGTGATTCAACGTCTTGTGTGTATGGCGTTGGGAAGAAATCAGTCTTTCAAAAACTCGTGAAAGATGATCAAGTACTCAAGTTGTGTTCTCTGAGGAACTAGAGGACAGTGATGAGGACTGAACTGAGGCAGTGTAACGGACATGACATTACAGATGAAGTTTTACATTCAAAGATCATTGCCTTTCGAGATAGGGGATATATTATGTATGGGCAATTTGTTGATTTTACGCCCCTAATATTTTGCCGCCATCTTGGATTTCAGGTTAAATACTGCCCAGATCTGAAATTAAATTATACCAGTGGATTGCCCACCCCTTAAAACCATGGGCTAGAACCAATAATTATGTTTCTATCACAATTATTGAAGAAGTTATAGCTGTTTTAGTGATTTTGAAGCCCGGTGGCGGCCATCTTGGAAATGACCCAGTTTTAACCCATTTCCAGAGGTCTGATTTTGGGAGACTTTTTTCCTGTTGATCAGTATATCCAGTAGCAATGAAACCCACTGACAAACCTTTTGTTGCTATTTGTTGTGGGTCAGGTGGTATATCGACCTGTCTATTAATAATATAAATCTTTTTCAGGTTCAAAGGGGTTCACAGCTTCTTCAGCGTGTGTGTCAGTGATCACAGGATGTGTGTGAGGTTTGGGACAGACTGTTGTTTAAATCATTTCTAAACGCCTGAAGAGGTAAATACCAAAACGCCCTGAAAAGCAAGCGAAAACTTTTATTCTTTATTGATCCATTTTCTAAATCTGATCTAAATTGATGTGGAGAAAGTGGAGAAGAAAAAAGGATTTGCCAGGATTATTATTATGTTTTATTAGTTTTCCACACCTGTTTTGACAAACTGAAAAAAAAGTAACTTAAAAATAAAAATACAAAGAACAAAAAAAGGAGATTTTCTCACTTCCCCTCTGGACTTCTGAAGATAAAACTCTACAGGATGAAGAAAAAAAGCAAATATTATATAAAAGTCGAAAGATAACATGATTATCTCAAACTATTAGTTATTTTCCTACCCAGGTAATCAACTTGCAGCCCCTTAAATCCATTATGTCACCACTGGGAGTTATAAACACGTTATAAATATTTAAATATGACTTTTTTTCCAACTTTGTTTATTTGTGTTTACTCATAGTAGTGAATGCAGCTGCAGAGATGGGACACAATAACAACAAAAAGTCTAAATATATTTCAGTACACTGGTGCTACATTGAAAATGAAAGCCTGCTTGACCACATCATGAGTAATGTTGTCTAACAGGCTGCAGGCTGACAAAGACTTAATGAGACCAGTAATGCATCATGACACACTCAGTATCTACAGTGGATTTATAATAGCACTTTATTTCTTCCTCAACAGCTTTTATTCCATATATATATATATATATATATATATATATATATATATATATATATATATATATATATATATATATATATAAATACTGTATATATATATAAGACTTTTCCAGCAGTATCCTGTAGACACACACAGACTTCACAGATCATATCACAGGAGTGTGTTCAGTCTAAAGAGGATGCATGAACATGTTGTGCTCAGTGTGAGAGCGTGAGATAACGTGTGAACCTTATAAAAGTGAGATTAAGTTCTCCCCGGAATTTAAAAACAGACAGGTACCAACAGGACCAGGACTTGCAGAGATTATTATTTTTTTAGGAAGCTTTCCTTTTTTAAACTCACTGTTTACTGTCATCTTTCTTCGCGCTGCGCCTCCAGTTGGTGATAAAACTCATGTCACAGCCCTGAGATCCGGTGAAGCAGCAGAATAATCCAGATGTAGTGCACAGAGCAGGTTTCCTCAGCGGGCAGAGGAGAGGAGCTCACTGGGTTCATACCAACACAGCTGCTGCGCGTCTTCCTCCTTCCTGACGTGGAAAGGTGTGTGTCGCCGTCATCTCCATTAGAATAACTTTCCCATTGAAATGCACAGAGATGGAGCTGCTGCAGGTCCTAAAGCCCTCCGCGTTACAACCCTGCTGCACAGTCTGGATCATTACATTTTAATTAATATGTATGTAATATGTAGATACATGCATAAGAAAGTTATATATATAAAGCAGAAAATATAAAGTTTTTCATCATAACCTTATAATAATATAATATAACAATAGAATAATATAATCTAACAATATAAGAGAAAATATATAATATAAAATAATATAATATACAATTAAATATTAATATAAAATATAAATACATATAATATAATACATAATATACAATATAAAAACATAATATAATAAAATATAATACATAATACATATAAAAGAATATAATATAATAATAATAATATAAAAATAATATTAAATAAAATAAAATAAAATCTAATATAAAATAATATAATATAAAACTATAATATATCTCAAATAATACAACTATAATCAAATATAAAAACATATATAATCAAATAATATAAACAATATCTCCTATCAATAATATAATATAATAATATACTATCCATCTACCATAATATAAAATAAATAAAATATCATATAAGCTAATATACAACTATCCAACTATATAATATATATAAATACATAGAATATAATATAAAATAATACAATATAAAATCAAATATAAAAGCATATAATATAATAATAAAATAATAACGTTTCAAAGCGTTTGAAAAACTATATTTATATGTAGTATGTTTAAGCAAGCAGAAGTCTTTAAAATGCCCAATAATAAATGGAATTTTTAACATCTACAGTTCCTGTGAAATTATGGTGAGATTATTTACACAATTACTCAAGAATGGGCTTTTAAGATAAATTATTTAAGAAAAAATTATATATAATATATAAGTATATAAAACAGGCCTATAATACAGATATTATACTTTAATAAATGTATTTCGTATGTCAATCGGCTATATGTTTTATTATAAAACATGTTGTATTTTGTGGTAAATTTTAATGCTGCATTAAAAACCATATCGACAGATACAGATAAAAAATATCCACTTCCTAAGTACAGCATGTATAAAACAAGATGTATTGCTATAGATTGAGATACTCACATGTACATACGTGTGTGAAGAAGCTATGGTTTCCACATCATAAATGTCATTTAAACATGAATGCATCTATTGCAACAATAACAATCCAATAATAGAACAATATTTATATCTTTTATATACACGTTTATATTGTTGATATTTAGTCTTTATTTAAGTAAAAGTACCAATAAAACAATGTAAAAAAGCTCCATTACAAGTAAAAGTCCTGCTAAATGTATGTTGTCCCACACGAGTGTTAAATTATTAGTTATTGGATTGTTAATAGACATGAATTATTAAGTGTAGGGAGACGTTTAATGTTGTTGGTCAAGATGGATCTTAATTTAGTTCCTTTAAGTACCGTTAGGTAGTTTAATCTTTAACGCATCAGTTTATCAGAAGTAACACAAGTAACATACATGTACCTCAAATATGCTACAGTACAAGTAAATGTGCTTTCACCACTGCTTTTACTCAACTACACATTTGAATGTAGGTCTTCTCTTGTAATAGAGTATTCTTTAAATGCAGTATTTCTGCTTTCACACGAGAGAAGGATCTGAAACTTCTCCCACGACCGGCCGTTTAAAACAGTGACATGATTTGATCCCATTAAAAACAAACAAACTGCAAAACTACACGTTTAATATTTATTCTGCTTCAATTAAATGCATTACATATTCTGTCCAAAAACTCCAAATAATGATTTTTTTTCTTACACGTTAGAAAATACAATTAGCTTGAATTAAAAAACAAAAAACAAAAAGCCTTTATGGGTGAGCGTGGAAACATAAAGTGGTTTTTGATTCGTAGAAGGAGTCTGGCCTTTAAATGGGAGAGAATTCAACCGGAGGCATGACGGGAGACTCAGCTGTGAGTGTGTAAGAGAGACGACTCCTGCTCTATTTACAATAAATGTGAAATGCAATATGAGACGCACAGAGGAGGAAGTGCAGCCTGAACCGCGGACAGTAAACTGGGTAAACATGAGAACAGTAAACTGGGACCTGTGCTCCTTCTCAACAAGGTCAAAGAGAGAAAGATAAAACAGGAAGTGTTCTACGTGTTGTGCACGGTTTGGTCAGAAATAAGCAAAGAAAAAGAAAAGGCTTCCTAATCTTCAACTGAGCCTTCCCTTGTTAAAAAACATCTATCACAGTTCAGCACTCAGTGTTAGTTCATGTTCAGGTAGAAAACCCAGCAAGAAGAAGAAGAAGAAGAAGAATCACTGGCCAGCCAACTGTGTAGGTGTGAACAGGCGTGTGGATGCAACACCAGCGGGTAAAATCCCCACAGAGCCTGAAGTACACACACACACACACAGAAAGACAAACTGCTCCACCAAAAACGCAGAGCCTCTAATCAACTGACTTTGTGTAAGGCTTGTGAAATCATCTCCTGAAAACAACATTCTGCAAAGAAAACTTTAAAGTTCATACAGACGCAAACAAAAGACGGCGACACACTTTGAAATGAGAGCCGCTGTGGAACTTGTGAAATGAATATCGACTACCTGAGGAAGTTGATCTTATTTTTCACACACTCTTCTCTCAACAAACAAATCCAACATCTGTGCTACTGAGGCGTACACTCATACATTATGTTTTGCAGCAACAACAACAACAACAAAAGGTTCTTTAATCTGAGGCCACATTAGTAAAATTGAAGGTAATTGAACGTTTCATCCTAATAAAAAGCTAATTATTTGGTGTTAGACTCAAATATCCCTCAAGAAAGCAGTTCTTGCTTTTTTTGCAATCCCTTGTATCCGTGGAATTTAATGCTAATTACATGTAATAGTTGAAATAATAAGCTGACTGCGGGCTAAGTAACGCATTATAGAAATGAAAAAGACATGGAGGTATGGAGAAGCTGTGGATTTGTTCATCGTAGTATAAATCTGCACATGCGTTTCACATATCCGGACTGGTAACTTCCAGTTAAACAAGTAGAAATGTTTGAATCTCAAAGGCCCTCTGCCATCGTACAGGACTGCAAAAGTCACTCAGTTTAAAAATACTGACTTCTTCCCGACTGTCTTGAAACTAAACGCACTTCAAGATTAAGTGTCGGGAAAATTCCCCAAAAACTGGAAGGAAATTAGGGAGATTTTTTTGGGGCTCTACAAAAACAAATGATGACGTATATGTAGTTAAAGAAGAACGTCTCAATATATCTTCAGGAATCTAAAGTGTTTTAATAAAGTGAAGAGTTAGTGGAGGACTTCTAGTACTGAGAGCATTAAATAAATTACATTCTGGAGAGTTAATGTGGCGTTTGTAGCCTGGTCTCTAAATCCATATAGTCACTGCATTTCATTTTCTCGACAATCCATCCTTCAGAACATTAAACTCCATTCGTGGTCAAAAACATGGCCGACGTGATGGAGGAACACAATACTGCCAGTGAACCGAGAACAGTCTGGGGACATTCAGAGATGCGTTTCTCAGAAAGTCTCTTCATGGGGGTCCAGCAGGTGCTGCTGAATCAGTCCTATACAGCCCCCCTGCTTTGCTTTGGTGCTTTCTGTGCTGGCTGTGCCGTGCCGTGCCGAGCCAGGTGCCGAGCCAGGTCAGTGGAGGAAGGGAGGGGAGACGAGGGAGGTCAGGGGGGGAGGAAGACGGGCTCCTCAGGAGAGTTCAGACTTGCTGAGTGCGATGGCCAGCTCCAGGTCCTCTTGTTCCTGCTGGGTGAGCCTGGCAAGTCGCTCCTTTTCCTCCCGCTCGCTCTCCTCGCTTTGCCCACTCGATCATGTCTTCCTCTGTCGGATACTGCTCCATGAACACACACACACACACACACACACACACACACACACACACACGAGAGGGAAGGAGAAAACACACAAATGCAAAAGAATAATGAGGGGAAAGGAGACACAGACAAACACATGTACAGTTAACAGATTCTCAAAGATAAATCATTTTAGAGTCAGCTGATGACCAACAATAATAATAAGCATCATAATAATATCAGATAACTACACGTAACATACACATCCCTTCTGATAGCTTCTTCTTTAGTTTTTATCATTTGTTTATTCTCTTTATTGAGTCTGAACTGATATTTATGATGAACCCACTTACAGCTGACCTGACCTTACAGCTGACCTTACAGCTGACCTTACAGCTGACCTGACCTTACAGCTGACCTTACAGCTGACCTTACAGCTGACCTGACCTTACAGCTGACCTTACAGCTGACCTGACCTTACAGCTGACCTTACAGCTGACCTGACCTTACAGCTGACCTTACAGCTGACCTGACCTTACAGCTGACCTTACAGCTGACCTGACCTTACAGCTGACCTTACAGCTGACCTGACCTTACAGCTGACCTTACAGCTGACCTTACAGCTGACCTGACCTTACAGCTGACCTTACAGCTGACCTGACCTTACAGCTGACCTTACAGCTGACCTGACCTTACAGCTGACCTTACAGCTGACCTGACCTTACAGCTGACATGCAATAGAAATAGAGCCGGTTAAATACAGGGTGAAAGTTGGATGTGGCAGGTAAAAAAAATGGCCATGTGTTGTGGATCAGCTGTGTGACCAGGGACTGAGGTGGGAGTCATGTGACCAAAAATGACATTTGTAGGTTAACAACAACAAAAAACGAACTTTAAGATCCAAGGCAGTTCATCGTTACAGACCGGACATGCAAAGTGCCAACAGCTTCCTTTACTCTCAGTGAACGACAGACAGAAGCATCACAGGTACGTGCACGTCCACACGTGCACATGAAGGTAGTTAGAGATGACGGCGTTCACTAGCAGGTGTTTTAGAGCGGTGGAGAGCGGCGCAGGACATGCATGATGAGAACATTTAAGAAACATCTAACAGATTTAGTAGAGAACATGCGTTTATTACTTGTAGGTGCTACAATCCACTGCTGCTTTTGAATATGAATGAAATCAGACATTATTAAAGATCTGAGCAAGAGGAATGATGAGAAACCTAAAGGAACATATCTGCTGCTTCTGTCTTTACTTTCAGTTACTGAGGACATTCTGTCAAAACACTTGAAAGGACCATACACTGGTGTTTCTGCATGTTTCAGCCCATTACCAAAGCATACCACTCTTTCCTGCGTGCGAAGTGTCTACCATCGCACAACAAAGCAGAAATTACCGAACTGACAAACAAAAGTCGGCTGCTCGGAAATATTCTCATATTTAAAGCATGCTTTGGTATTTTATTTCGTAGGTAATGTAAGAATATATCGACACAACTTGGTGGTAAATTAACTGAAAATGCAAAAGCGTTGGTATGGTCCTTTAAAAAGCAGAGAGGGGTGTCATGGGTGCACATAGAAGCCAGAGATGGTGCCCTTGATTCAACTCTTTATTCAAACTTATTTTGACAGAGGTGCAAAGTGACAGAGACAGAGAGAAACAGAGGGAGAGAGGGTGGGGGAGAGACAGAGAGAGGGTGGGGGAGAGAGACAGAGGGTGGGGAGAGAGACAGAGAGAGAGAGACAGAGAGAGAGAGAGGGTGGGGGAGAGAGACAGAGAGAGAGAGACAGAGAGAGACAGAGGGTGGGGAGAGAGAGACAGAGAGAGAGAGAGAGCGATAGAGAGTGAGAGGGTGGGAATCTCAGATAGAGGGTCTCTGGATAGAGATAGAGAGAACATAGATATACATAGAGAGAAGAGATAAGAGGTGGGGAGAGAGATACATAGAGAGATAGACGAGAGAAGAGAGAGGAGTGGGATGGAGAGAGACAGAGAGCGAGACGAGAGAGCAGAAGAGGGGAGAGAGAGAGAGGAGGACAGAGAGAGAGAGAGAGAGTGGGAGAGAGCGAGAAGAGGAGAGAGCAGGAATAAGGTGAGAGACAGAGAGCAGAGGTAGGGGAGACGAGAGAAGAGCAGACAGAGAGCGAGACAGAGAGCGAGAGAGAGAGATACATAGACGAGAGAGAGAGACAGAGAGCGAGAGAGACAGAGGAGAGGACCAGAGGAAGAAGAGAGAGACAAGAGAGAGAGCAGAGTAGAGAGACAGAGAAGAAGATGAGAGAGAGAGAGAGAAGATAGAGAGAGAACGAGAGAGAATAGACACAAGAGAGAGACAGAGAGAGAGAGAGAGATAGAGAGAGAGAGATACATAGAGAGAGAGGAGAGAGAGACAGAGAGACGAAGAGAGAGAGAGACAGAAAGAGCGAGAGAGCCCGAGAGAGAGAGGCGAGAGAGAGAGGAGACAGAGAGAGAGGAGACAGAGTCGAGCCGAGAGACTCGAGAGAGCAGACCCAGAGAGAGCGCAGAGAGAGCCTAGGAGCGACCCAGAGCGCGAGCGCGAGACGTAGAGAGAGAGCGAGAGAGAGGAGACGAGACAGAGAGACGCCCGAGAGAGAGCCAGACGAGCCCCAGACGAGAGACAGAGACGCCCCGAGAGAGAGACAGAGCGCTAGAGGAGAGACGAAACGAGAGAGAGAGAGAGAGCAGAGAGAGAGAGACCCCAGACGAGCAGATAGGAGCCAGAGAGACCGACAGAGAGAGAGAGAGAGAGAGAGACAGGCGATCTGTTTCTCCACAACACACTGCTGAACAGACGACGGCTGAACGAACTACAAAATGCAGATGGGGGGGGGGAGGGGAAATAAACTACGGAGCACCTAAAGTCCCGAAAGCTGATATTCTTTATCTTGTGCAGTTAATTAACTTGCGCATAAGATTAAAAAAATAACTTCCGGGGCTCCATGATGTGCAGGATAAATAAATAGCAGCATGTGTGAAGGAAGAAAGAAAATAAAACACTGATTTGAGGGATGGCGGAGGCGGTATGAGTGAACGAGAGCCAAACACAGTGAGTGCGTGCAGGTCAGAGGTCAACAGGGACATGCGGGCGCAGTCATGTGACAGGAGAGGCGCTAGAATCAGGGCGGTCATCCCATCCTAATTTCATCCTGATGGATGAACAAAGACTCCGTCCAGGTGTAGATCGATCGCTCGTTCTCCTGTTTCTTATCGTTTTAGATTTACGACTACTTGCACATATTTGAATAAGAACTTTAATTCCCTTTTTCTTCTCGGTTAAAGAAATATAATACTACAGTAACCGGGCTCTTGCTTGTGAGAAGAAATTATAAAATTCATTATTTGTAGCTTTTAGAAACTTGAGTTTGTAAAAACAACAATAGCTGGTTTGAAATGGGCTTTTACCCATGATGCATCTCATTAAGATCAACTGATTTAATGCCTTTAACGCCACAATTTTGCAGACTCAGCGACATATTGATTCTGAGCCCGGTCACTGGTCACATCCAGAAAATATGCACCATTTTAAATTCACCTGAGATGCAATTACTGTGTAAAAAAGGTGCATAAAAATGGAACGTTTTGCAATAAAACATGTGATTTAAGAATGAAAGGTGCACAAACACAGGCTGTAACGTCGCTGTGCTGAGGGGGGGGTCGCTAACACAAGCGGCCCGTCATCTCTCCATTCACTGCCAACCATTAGGAGTCTTTCTATCATGAACCGAGGTCTAAAACTTAATTAATATGCAGCATAACTTGCGTCTGCGACTACAAATACGTTGCAGAATTAATATATCAGTGTATCTATAATTACTATAATGACATTTCCTCGTAAAGTAAGACATTCATGGCGCTCACATTAAGTGCAATCACAAAATAAATCAGTAAAAACACAAGTATAAAGAATCTTTACAAGGCAAAAAATATATATAGCATTCATATTAAAGAGGTAAAATATACACCAGCAGCAGACACGATGCAAGAGAAATAAACTCATGTATGGAAGATTTAATCGCTCATTAAGGAAACGAGGTCATCGTCAGGAACCTGCTGCTTTGTGACATTTTACAGCTGGTGACTTCACTTTGGGATTATTTAGGCAGTGGATGGAGCGATTTGCAAAGCTGGCCTCCGCTTCGGGGTTGTGACTTAATTAAACAACTAAATGTGATTTATTAGCAGAGAAGAGGAAGAGGGCAGCGACTAGTGAGAGTCAGGTGAAGGTGAGGGAGAGGGCGAGTGGGATGTGCTCACTTTGTCAAAGCTGGCAAATCGGTCAGCTTCCCGAGCGCTGTGACGAGGAGGGGAGGAGGGGGCGAAGGGGTCGGCTAAAGGATCCTTGGCAGGCAGGGACGAAGAGGAGGCTGAGGAGGAGAAGTCTCCTGAAGGTTGTTGGAGGAAGGGTCCTCGTCGCTGGAAGGAGTCGGACGAGTCCGTTCTGGAGATGGACGCTCTTTTACCTGAGATGCACACACAGGTGAGTGTTAATACAGACACGCACAAGAAATTATACTTTCTGCAGCTCTTAAAATAAAATCCTTTTGTCAGTGCCAGTAGACGAAGATGCCTTTCTGCAAATTAATACAGAACGTAAACTGAAGACAAACGTTAGTGGGGAAAGACATACTGTAGAAAACAGACCAAGCATGAACAATATATCAACATTAAAGACTGTTTTATTTAAAATGACGAACCCACTTTCATAGCATGTACTGACCTGGAGGTGGAGGAGGTGGTCTAGTAGGCGTACCCGTTTTCGGGGGCAGGGCCGGGGGCACATCGGGGCCGACAGACTGGCTCTCATCCTGGAACAGGTTCTTATTGTTGATGCCAAACTGGTCGGCACCGTTTGACTGAAACAGAAGGTTCACACCAAATCAAACCATACATATATATATATAGAGATACACACACAAAACACACACACAAGGATAGACACTACAGGACGAGAGATAGAGACTACAACACACATATAGATGGAACACGACAGAGAAGGAGATAGTAACACAAAAACACACAAGAGAGACACGACATAGGAGAGGATAGATAGACAACGACCAGACGAAGAGATATAGAGATGAGACAAGAGAGATGACAGAGAGAGAGGAGATAGAGAGAGAGAGAGAGACAGAGATACAGATGAGAGAGAGAGAGGAGACCAGGAGACCAGGATAGACATAGAGACATAGAGAGAGAGAGAGGACGAGAGAG
Source organism: Cottoperca gobio (assembly GCF_900634415.1). Classification (NCBI taxonomy): domain Eukaryota; kingdom Metazoa; phylum Chordata; class Actinopteri; order Perciformes; family Bovichtidae; genus Cottoperca; species Cottoperca gobio. The sequence continues at coordinate 26,414,041 of NC_041358.1, forward strand.
AGAGAGAGAGGATATAGAAACAAGAGAGAGGAGAGAGGAGACATAGAGAGGAGAGACCAGAGAGAGAGAGACACAGAGAGAGAGAGAGAGACAGAGAGAGAGCGAGAGACAGAGAGAGAGAGAGACACATCAAGAGAGAGAGAGAGAAACACAGAGAACAGAGAGAGAGGAGAGAGAGAGAGAAGAGAGACAGACAAGAGGAGAGAGAGAGAGAGAGGAGAGACAGAGAGAGAGAGACACAGAAGAGAGAGAGAGAGACAGAGAGAGAGGCGATATACATATAATCTAGATACACATATATATATATATATACAAATATATATATATATATAATATATATATATATATAATACTACTATAATTATATAATATATATATATATATAATATATATATATATATATATGTGTATATATATAATATATATGTGTAATCTATAATATGTATATAGCTATATATATGTATATATATATATATATGTGTATATATATATATGGTCTATATTATATATATATATATATATATATATATATATATAGTGAATATGTGTATATATATATATATATATATATATATGTGTTGTATATCTATATAATTAAATATAGATATCAACACACACTATAATATAGAGAGAAGAGATGAGAAGAGATCGAGAGAGAGAGAGAGGAGAGAGAGAGAGAGAGGGGAGAGAAGATAGAGAGAGAGACAGAGAGAGAGACAGAAGAAGACGAGAGAGGGAGAGACAGAGAGAGAGAGAGACATAGAGAGAGACATAGAGACAGACAGAGAGAGAGACGAGAGACAGACGAGAGGGACAGAGAGAGAGATGAGAGACAGAGAGAGAGAGAAAGAGAGAGAGAGAGAGAAAGACAAGAGAGAGACGAGAGAGAGACAGAGACACAGAGGGACAGAGAGAGACAGAGACAGAGAGAAGAGACAGCGACGAGAGAACAGAGACAGAGACAGAGAGAGAGAGAGAAGAGAGAGAGAGAGAGAGAGATACTGACAGAATAGAGAGAGAGATACAGACAGACGAGAGAGAGAGAGAGAGAGAGAGATGAGAGAGAGGAGATGAGAAGAGAGAGAGAGAGAAGAGAGAGAGAGAGAGAGAGAGAGAGAGAGAGACAGACAACAGGAGAGAGAGAGAGACGATCAGGTCGAGAGAGAGACAGACAGTGAGAGGAGAGAGGACAAGACAGGAGAGAGAGAGGACAGACAGGAGAGATGAGAGACAGTACATGAGAGAGATGCGATGAGAGGAGAGAGAGAGAAGGAGAGCAGCGGTAGAGAGAGAGAGGAGACAGAACGAGCAGAGATGAGAAGAGAGGAGAGAGATAGAGAGAGAGAGAGACGACACACACAAGAGAGAGACAGAGACACACAGAGAGAGAGATGAGAGAGACACACAAGAGAGAGAGACACACATTAGAGAGAGAGAGAGGAGAGAAGATGGAGAGAGAGGAAGAGAGATATATAGAGTAGAGAGGAAGATGAGAGAGAGAGAGAGAGAGAAGAGAGATGAGATGAGAGAGAGACGAGAAGAGAAGAGAGAGATGAGAGAGAGAGAAGAGATAGAGAGGAGAGAGAAGAGAGAGAAGAGAGAGAGAGAGGAGAGAGAGAAGAGAGAAGAGGAGAGAAGAGAGAGAGAGAGAGAAGAAGAGAGAGAGAGAGAGAGAGAAGAGAGAGAGAGAGGAGGAGAGAGAGGACAGACAGACAGACACAGAGACAGAGACAGAGACAGCAGACAGGAGACCAGAGAGAGAGAGACAGACAGAGACAGAGAGAGAGCCAGACATATCAGACAAGAGAGAGAGACAGAGAGAGACAAGACAGTAGAGACACACAGAGAGAGAGACCGAGAGGACACAGACAGGAGAGAGACACACAGAGAGAGAGACACAGAGAGACACAGACAGATAGAGCACAGAGAGAGAGAGAGAGGAGAGAGAGACGAGAGAGAGGAGAAGAGTAGAGAGAGAGAGAGACACAAAAGAGAAGAGGAGAGAGAGAGAGAGAGAGAGACACAAAGACAGTAGAGAGAGATAGATAGATAAGATAGTATACCACAAAAAGACAGATATATATATATAGATATACACCAGACATACAGAAGATATGATATATTAGATACACATAAATACGATACATTACCACTACATATAGTATATAAGATATATATATATATAGAGAGAGATAGATATATATAATACTATAATGATAGAGATAGAGATGATATATATATAATAGTAGTATAAGGATATATATAGATTATATTATATATATAGAGATAGAGAGATATAGTATAGATAGATATAGATAGATATATATATACACATACATAGATGAGATATATATAGAGAGAACAACATACATATATAGAAGATATAGATTAGATATAGATATAGAGATATAATAGAGAATATAGATATATATAGATATATAGATATATATAAATATAGATTATATATCGTATATAGATAGATACATAAACATACATATATATATATCGATATATAGATATATACACACATACATATGATATAGGATATTATTATATATATACACAACATACTATCAATATATATATATTAGAGATTACACATACACAGACATATAGATGATATATATATATACAAGACAAGATAGAGAGATAATACAACCATACATATATATATATATATATATATATATATTACACACACACACACACACAATATACATATACTATATACACACACGCACACTATATATACTTATTTTTTGCTTTGGACAAAAGCGTCAGCTAAATTAACTGTAATCACACACACACACACACACACAACACACACACAGGATGTTCTGGTTTTACAGACGTGAGTTCATTGTGTCGCAACTCTTTCTACATCGACTTCACATTCAGTGCGTTTCACTCGATACTAAACTGCGACTCTCGTGTTATTTCATCAGCGTGTCGGTGAAGCGCGGGGCATCAAGAACACCTCTTCATTACCTTCGTCAAAGCACTGAAATCTGCAAAGCCCCCGCCGAATGATTCAGTACCAAACACAGCAGCGAACGGATCTGAAACACACGTGTGAAGGTCACGGAGCTTTTATATGCAGACGCTGTAAATAATGTATTTTGTACATTTTTAACAGCTGCAATGGCTTCTGTCCCCACAGGGTGGCGCTACAACCACAAGTCATACCTGGATCTGAGCTGGCGTTCACAGTGGTGCCACCTGGAGCGAACGGGTCATTGGATGCTGCAGTGTCCTTCTAAAAACAGAACGTGGAGTATTTAGCATATTGCACATTTGGAGAGTGGACTTTTTGTGCTCAGTTAACACAGATTTTGAGTGAAATGCACCTTTAGTGTGCAAAGAAAAGGCTGAAATCTTTCATTTCAACTCGGGGGGGGGGGGGGAACAAAAGTGTTGCGTTTATATTGTGTTCAGTGGTTGCACACAAACACCACAGATAAAACAACACTCTATACTACTACAATACTATACTAATACTACAATACTACTTATACTTATATGAAAATAAACTATTGGATGTTCATGACACTGGGTGGAAGAGTGAAGCCTGGGCCAAGGAAGAACCCATTCAACTTTGAATCACGGGGCGGAGACACAAATTATATTTCACTTCTGTTAACATTGTGCTGCATTCATGTTGTGTTGGAATAATCAGAGAAATGAGTTCCCTACTGGGAGAATTCACGTGAACGCGCCCTCATGTGGGAACGACTCAGAAACAGATATTGTGTTGTTACAACACATCTTCTTTGTCGCGTCCATGTTTACACATTACGACTTAAAGCTCATGAACACAAGAAGAAAACTCCCCAACACGGGAAATAGGACCATGTAATCAGCATGTGAATGCACCATTCTAGTTACTGTTACTTTAAACTTTGGCTATATGATGATTTTAACTGGTAATAATCAAAGATATAGGCTTGTTAACTAACTAGTGATACAATGACTGGTAAACAAACCTTTCACAGCATCATACATTTAATTTATGTCTTATTCTTTACTTTAACAACGCACAATAACCTCCCAATACACGTGTCCAGGTTGTGCAGCAGGTCTACTCACCACGGCCAGATCAGAGGAGGGTGAGGAGCAGCTGAAGGGATCTGTCCCTCCGTCCTTAGAACCAAACGGATCCCCCTCCCCGGTGGCGTTCACTTTGCCTCCAAACGGGTCAGAATCGGCCACTTTGTTCCCTGTGGAGCTGAACAGATCCTTGGCTGCTGAAGCTGGATTGGTAGGTTTGGAGGTGAAGGGATCCGGACCTGCCGCCGGTGCAGTCGCCGCGTCATTCGGCTTGCCTGCAAACAGGTCTGGTTCTGGCACGCCAGTAGTGGTACCGAACGGGTCGGCTGAGGCAGAGAAAGGGTCGTCTGAGGCAAAGGGGGCGCTGGTGGCCTGGAAGAAAGAGTCTGCAGCAAAGGGGTCGGAGCCTTTGAACGGATCTCCTCCGAAGGGATCTGAAGAGAAACAGGAAGACAACATCAAACACATATTAAAGCATTCGTTACATGAGAGAGAGATTAGTCCGCCTGCTCATCACTTTAACTTGGACTTACCTGCAACTTCTGCTTTACCAAACGGATCATCTTTGAATGGATCGTCTGTAAAAAGATTTAAGAAACATCATCAACGTAACGGCATTGAGGCTTTTGTTACATTTAAAATAATCTTAACCACATCAAGTACTTCAAACTCTTTGAAATGTACAAGAAGTACAATTAAATCTGTATTTAAACCTCGATGTGAGCTCCTTTTGTTTGTAACCAACTCATCTTTAGACTCACGGTCAGTAAAAGGGTCCGGATTGAAAAAGTCCATCTCAGGCAGAGAGGGGGGGCTGGTCTGAGGCGGCATAGAGCGAGGGCCGACTTGAGGTGGTAACGAGGACGCCGTGGTTTCTGGGGACTCTGCCGGCTCTGGAGATGCCACCTGTTGGACAGCGAGTTGTGTTTACAACACACAACTTAAGCCTTGAAAGCCTCACGTGGGTTAAACTAAAGTCGGGGGTGTAACGGGAGTTTGAGAAAGCATCACTAAAGCTCTTTTACCTGTGGTGGGCTCTCTTTAGGCGACTCCTCTGCAACGTCTATGGCCTGCGAGTAGACGTCAGGTGTCGGGCTACGGTGTTCCTGCACACGTGATCGGAACACAGCAATGACTAGTTACTACATATTCTGAGAATGTAGACGTTATAGTTTACATTTCATACAATGCTCGAGTAGCGTAACTGCTAACTCATCTATTAAAGGATTGATAACTAAGGTTCAGTTATTCCTCTCACCGCGTTCTCCAGTGGCTTGCTGAGGGTGGACAGATTATTGTACATCAACTCGGAGGAGGCTAAACTAGTATAGAGATCATCGAAGGCATCATGTTTAAACTTTTCCTCCTCTGAAGTCTTTGGACTCTCTTCCTCCTTCTCTTCTTCCTCTTCTCCTTCTTTCTCGTTTTGATCTGAATGTTCTTTCGGCTGAAAGTAGACAGCAGCTGGTTCTTCCTCCTTCAGCTCTTTAGGCTGGTCCTCCTGGAAGAGGTCCTGCTGGAAGAGGTCCCCCTGGTGCAGCTCTGCAGTGGGGCCTGCTGATCCGTTGACCATGACAGGAGATCTGTCCTCCAGAGCTCTCTTCCAGCTGAGCTGAGCAGTCACTGACCTCTCCTCCACCTGAAGGTCGTTCAGTTTCTGCTGGACCTGAGAGAGCAGTGATACGGAGAGTTAAAGAATAAGCAAAGCAAGCAAAATGTATTTATACAGCACGTTTCATTCCAGGTGGAAGCACAATGTGCCACACACAGCGTGAGCTGCAGCCGCCAACACTATATGGATCGTTTAAGATAAAACAATAGACATAAATAAACTAAATTTAAATCAGACACATAAATAATAAATGTGATTTAAAGCCAGAAGTAGGAATAAAAATGTAAATAAATAAGATCAGCAACCGACCAGTAAGAATTAATAAGGCATGTGAACTAAAACTTAAGTAAATATAAAATAAAGGTTAAAACCAGCAGTTGACTTGATAAAAGACAAGCAAGTTAAATATAATGAAAGAACTAAATAAAACATAAGTCCTATTTTCTACGGAGGAAGGAGATTCAGACAAACCGACCTGTGCAACTTGTGTAAAGGAGTCGCGGACCGACTCTTGCAGAGGTGTGAGCTGCTCCTGAGCGGCCTGGACCTTCTCCTGCAGCCTGCTGCTCTCCTCCTGCAGAGCGAGGAGCTCCTCTCGCGCCTGCACCAGCTCCTCCTCAAACTGACATATCTTCTGTTCCTGCTCCTCATGCTCCGACTGCAGCGAGGAAATCTGTGACGCACAGAAACCATTATGAAAAGAGACGGGAATGGTTCATCAATGTGCACACTGATGTGCTGGTGATCAGTCATTTCTGTAGTTATAAATGGCAACACTGACCAGATGGGTCTCTTGGTTTGTCTGCTGTCGAATATGAGACAACTGCTCCTCCAGGGAGCCTTTCTGTTGGTCCAGCTCATCCAAGGCCTCCTGCACCTTCTGACGCTGAGTCTGGAGCCGCTGCAGCTCCCCGCTCTCCCTCGCCACCTCGTCCTGCAAGTCCTGCAGACATCCAGCCAAAGAGGAGACGGAAGGAAATAAGCGTGAGAGAGATGACGAGGGAGCTCAAATAACAGACTTTAATTACACAGATTTAATATATGAATAATTAAGGAAAGGAAAACAAGGGACTCTTTAATCTTCCAGGGGTGAGAAAACATCACGCATGCACATTTTAAATACGTTTTCTTTCTTTACATCGCAACAGACACTAAGAAAAGGGACAAAAAGACGTGCAAAACACGAGGAAGGGAAAAAGGAACGAGTGAAGGTCAATTATTTTGTAAACAGAACAGAAATATAGTCATAATAAACTAATGATCACATAACCTCTGCATCATGTTGTTAATAATGAATACTAACATTCAGCAGGTTGCATAATGACATGAATTAATTACGTGTGCACTTCACAGTGTGACTAAAAAAATACTTCTGTAAAACATTATATGGACAGAAAAGGAGGGGGGGGGGGGGGGGGGGGGGGGAGAATGCAACAAAGGTCTCTGGCTAGTTCATCCCGACACTATCTGTATGTATAACTTATATTTTAATCTTCCTTTATTTAGCCAGTAAAGGTTGCATTGAGATAAAAATGCCAGCGTTACCCATCACACCTCAGTGGAGGGTTATACAACAACAACAACATATGGCTGCACTTCCCACCTACACAAGGATAAGTTTGTGTGCATTATTCTCCTTTTCAAACATTTGTGGAAATGCAGCTGAGAACTTGTATCGATCCGTCTTCCAATACGATGCTTTCAAGTGCAAAAGCCCTGGAAAGGAACTTTCAGCTTTGTGAAAACAATGCCGTTTTGCACCTGACATTTATGTGATGGATGTCGGCGCTCCCAGCCACCGCGTGAGACCGCCATAAATAAATTCTCGACCTTTACGAAACACTGCAGGGCAAGTCTTGGTCTAGCCGGGTGGGGGGGGGGGGGGGGGGGGGGGGGGGGGGGGGGGTAGCAGCACAGCTCACGACAGAATGCTTGATGCAAATGATATATTTAGAAAACACAATACAGTATAAATAGCCGAAAGCACTCGAGGCAACCCCGCAGTGCAGCTAAGAAATTCAGCTACATCAGCGTGAAACTCTTGAGATCCAGCCTCACGCTCCAGTGTCAGACTGAATTCCGAAAAGCGGAGCAGATCAGCCATCAGCTCCTAAAATAGAGCCCATCTCTCAGGCTCGGCAGGCAGCAGACACGCCTACACAAGGACACCAGCCTCTGAGAGAAACGTTAACTGTGTTTCTGAACAGCATTTATTATTGATCTCCTCCTCCAGTAACACATCACGACAAAAGGTGAACAACTGTTTAGCACGTACGGGCTCTTACCGTCGGCTTTGTTTTGACCAGTGTTTTTGTGCATGCTCATACACGTACGCCAGCGCAACACTACAGACACTACAGACACTACAGACACTACATCGCTTCTGTCCGCACTGGGAACAGAGACAAACTCGCAGACAGACGGAGACAGCGTGACCTTACCTGCACTTCGCTGGTGCGCTGCCTGATGGCTTCCTCCTTCTCCTTGATCTCCTCTTCCACAGTGATCTTCTCCCTGGGGGTCCAGCACAAGAGACAGGAGTATTTAGCCACCAACGACAGAGAGGGTAGACCCGGTACTCCAAGCCCACCCAGCCCCAGCCAGTTCTCCACGGAGCCTTCTTTGCCCTGCCCCTGAACCACCACCACCTCCTCTCCCAGAACCACCATGATGTCCTGAAATCTCAACTCCACAGTACAGAGACGCCTGAACGTCTGCAGCTACAGCAGGTGTGTGTGTGTGTGTGTGTGTGTGTGTCGTGATGCGAGATGAGGGTGAGTTTTGTAGGAAGTGAGAATGTGCTTGCTCAGTCAAATGTGTGAGAGATGAGGAGTGAGACGCAGATGGCTGCCTCGAGGATGGAGGGAGGAAGAAAGGGAGGAGGGACGAGTGATGATGAGCCGTACTACAACATCCATCAGTTGTTCTGCCCGTTCATCCTCTTCACTCGTTCATCACCCGGCCAGAGAGGAACTGTAACGGGGTGAGGCGTAGGGAGGAGTATCAACTTGTGTACAACCGGCAATTAATAAATGTGGATTTAATCTTAAGAAGACGACGCAGCAGAAACACTGAGCTCAGTGTTACAGTCGATGTCTGGAGATAACACTCCAACATCTCACACCATTTGTGTCTCAAGTCATAAAACACGACTGATATAAATCATTATTATTATTAATCGTTACACGCAGGGAGAGAACTGCAATCTTTGCTATGAAAGGAAATTCAGTATGCACACTTTGATATCCAGCGTTGGATTTCATTAACGTATCTATTTTATTTTACTCATTTGATTTAGTAACAAACTGATGCAACAAGGAAACTAAATAAATACGCGTGCCTTCATTTGTGTGTGCAGTTTTTGAAAGTTTAAACGCCAACAATATAAATATATATATATTTATTTATTTATTTATTTATTTATTATTATTTTTTTGTTAGATAAAAACAAATGATTGGAAATGATTACATCTATATTCTTTCAGTAAATGTTGACGTTTCTTGGAAACACTCAGTTATTGGAAATGTTTGTTTTACACGAGTCTGAAACAATCCTACGCAGCCACCACTGGAATCTAACTCTACAAATAGAATTATAATATTAATGTAGCCGAAGCATAATCTGCAACTGTGCAGACATACCTGGTTTAAACAGAATTAAATAAAATAAAGATATATATAAAAAAATATTTAAAAAAGCTTTGCAGCATTTAAATGTTGATTTATTAAAAAATAAAGAAATTAATTTAAAAACGTAACACAAAAATATGTAATAAATATGCTTTTTGATCAACTGTAACTAATCATATAAAAAGGAGGCTGCGCCCTTATTATACATTTAGTTTAATTATTCCAGCTCTGAAATCACACATCGTAAAACAAAAGGTAACATTTAATATGCATTATGTGCATTAGTTGTGTAAAAGCAACACAGAACACATTATTATTATTATTATTATTATTATAATAATAATAACACTCATTATTCAGGTTTAGTTTCACATTTAGATTACTGAATTTAAATAAAAAACAGAAACAGGCATCAACCTTGAAAATCCTTTGTCTTTCATTTCAACACCGACTAAAAATAACAGAAGCTATTTTTATATTCTCTCTCCTCTCACATCAAAATGCACAACTCCCTTGACAACGTTACATATTCTCCCAGAAAAAAAGCTACAGTCTCTCTCCCATCCTCCTCTTACCCATCCTCCTCCTCCTCCTCCTCCTCCTCCTCATCTTGAGCAGAAGGCTGCGGCCACATTCTGAAGCAGTCACAAACATGAATCATCTTTTAAGCTCTCGATCTGCTGCCAGACTGAAGCTCTGATCTTCACCTAGTTTCCATTTCTATCCATCTTCCTCACTTCCTTCCTCAAACAGCTGTCAGCTAGTGTGTGTGTGTGTGTGTGTGTGTGTGTAAGACCAACTTTCTCACTCTCATTCTCGAAAAGGGAAGCTGAACACCTTTGAATTAAATCCAAAACAACCGATACTGATGATCAGCCTTCAGTGAAACCAGATCTGCTATCTGTAAGTATTTTGTTATTAAAGATGACTTTTTAAAAAGTGTTTAACTTAAAGTGTTTTAGACCAAGAAATAAAATAGTGAATAAATAAAGTCTGGTATATATTCTGTCACTTTACAGCCATCTGCTGTGTTCGAGAGGCTGCAGCACAAACACAAATGTTGATTTATTGTCTGCGAGAGATATAATCTTGTGTACTTGAGTTTTAAACTTTAGTTTTAAACTTCACCCAGAGTGGTTGACAGAAAACAACTTTAGCTGCGACCAGCAGTTAATATAAATCACTTGTTTCCAGATACATAGATTTAGTCGGGCGGCCCAGTCCCCTCAGTTTGTGGAGAACACTGCCTCCTGCTGGTCAGAACAGGAGACAGAGATACAGCCACTTCCTCTCTCTGCGTGTTTATGCCCATTTGAATGTTACATTGAACCATTTTTCCAAAAATAGTCCAACAAGAATACATCCATGAAGGTTTGTTTTTCATTATATTGTGTGAAAGAGTCAAATATTGTAGTTTTGTAAGTTGATATACATATAACAGATTGTTGCCCCTGGGTTAATCGTATTGTATCGTGATGAAACCACCAGTAACAATATGCTTTTACCATTTAAAATGAATAAGTACGAGAGCAACAGCTTACTTTTGTAGTTCGACAATCTCGTTACTGAGAGAGTCCAGCTCCTTGATGGCAGAGAAGTCCGCTGCCAGGTTAGCCACGTTGTTCTGAAGAGGAAGCGAGACAGAAGATACAAGAGGATTAAAATCACTCCAGAGGGTGAAACACCTGAACAACGATGAACTGCAGGCTAAGAATTACCTCTCATCACATATGGACGTTATAGAGTCAGAAGAATTAACACTATGTGGAGAGATTGATGACATGTTGCAGAGAAAGAACTGTCACAGCACAAACAAATGAACAACGGACCAAAATCACAGATGAAGCCACTGATGGAGACGCAAAATGTCAGGGATGGGAGGGCGACCGAGTCAAGGGTAATGATACGCTACAGTACAATCATTTAGCTGATTTGATTTGCATCTACAGACCGGATGATTTGCCGTCAGCATCCCAAAATACTTAAAACAGCAACCTCTGCTCTTGTCAGTTTACCTCCGAGGCATACAATGATGGAGTTAAAAGGTTTAACTAAACAATGATTTAGTTTTAGTGACAGAAACACAAATGAGTGAGACAAAGCAGAAAGATGACAAAGAGAGGCGGTCTGTTAAAAGTGATGAGATGCCCCAGAGTCTAACACTACCACACACACACACACACACACACACTCACTCAGGATCATCCCACTGCACGTGAGAAGTGGATGCAATGTAAAAATGTTAAGAGAGGACACAGAAGGAAAAGCATTAAAGTGTAAGTTGGAAAAGAAAAACACAAAGCTGCAAGCTAAAAACTAAAAGAAAATCCAAAATGCACAAAAACAGGAGAAAGAAGGAACAATGTCAGTTAAAATAATTAAACAAGATACTTAAACTTTTATCAAAAATACACAAATAAGTCAGAAAAAAAAAAAAATAATAATAATAATAATAATAATAACAATAAATAATAAATAAAATATAATTAAATAATAATAATAATAAATAATAAATAAATAATAATAATAATAAATAAATAAATAAATAATTAATTAATTAATTAATTAATTAATTAATTAATTAATTAATTAATAAATAATAAATACATAATAAAATACACACAGAGCTTTTATATAAAATAAATAAATAAAAAAGCTGCAGAATTAAAGTATTGCTTTTCCAAAAAGAAGTTCTTAAGATAAAACATTTTCACTTTAAATTTAATTTCCATTGTTTGAAGGGTGCCGACCAATCAAACATGCTGCTAAAAGTTTAAATAAAAAGCAGCAGCAGTATTTCATAACCGAGTCATGTTGTGGGCTTTGTATTGGTTTCATGGTTTTTTAGATGGCTTGGTTAAGCAAAGTGCATCCATACAAGTGTATATTGTTTAAGGGAAAAGACGCTATTAGATTTGTATCAGCATATAAAAAAGTGGTATCAAGCAATCTCTACAAATAAACATACAGAGTCGGGAAAGAAATCAAGGAAGTAAAAAATACTGCCAGAAGCCATTAGTGTCATTATCAGGGAGGCATGCGTTTCAAATAAAGTTCTTTTAATTACAAATGTGCATCTTCAAAGTCAATAGAGACAAAAAAAAGGATCCAGAAATCCCGGATTCTTCTCACGGACTCGAGCGACTCACCTGTTTGATGTTCTGTCTGTCGGCTGGAGGGATCATCTCCGGGGAGAGACTCTGCGGAGGTTCCAGTCCTTTAGTCAGCCTCTGATTGATTAGATGAAGCGCCAGAGCAAACTGCTCTCGGGTGAGTTTCCCGATGTCTCCGATGTCACAGAGCTCCCTGAGAACACAAACAGAGAGCGGTTACATAAGAGGGAAAGAGTCACACCTCCGATCGCCTGACGGATCGTCGTGTTCAGCGGTTATGGAGGCCGACCCGCAGGACAGTCCCAACAGGACAGAAACTAATCAGCTGTGTGAAGATACAAATCCATATAATGAGATGTTTCCGCACGCACTGCAGCGCTGGGGGAATCATCCTGCACCAACATGACCTCGGACATCATTACATTAATAATCACAGGGATTATAATTTCAACCTTTATCAACACAACTGTGGAAACACAGCATGATGTTTTAGAGTTCTGCAGCCTGATGCCAACACGTCGTACTCTCAAAGTAAGTGTCGCACTGTATTTACCCAACAGCTCATTCTCCATACAGTAACATTGTGGTTATTTCCTTCTACTGTATAAATAACATTTATTGCACGTCTTTCTGTCCTGGAAGATGGATTTCTCTTGAGACTACATTTGTGAATTTTGGCAAATATAAACAGGCTTTACTAGAGAATAAAGAACAAAGTAAGAGGAAAGGTTTAATATCTATCAACTAAAATGGTTTTAAGTTGCGTTTGTTCAACAGAAATAGTCTCATGTGCTGCCGGAGGAGCTGAACGGGAGATTTTCCGTCCCTACCTACCAGATACGAGCGAGCGTGGCAGAGGGCAGGCCGGTCTTGAGGAAGATGTCTCTGACTTCAGGTCCAGACACAAGGCCGTCCATGTCGCCGTCTGTCTTGCTGAATAGCTCGTCATACTTTGCTTTGTCTGCTGTCGACACCACCCACTGCACAGGCAATAAAACACGTTCTTAATTAGCACTAAAGCTGCTTCGTAACAGACTTAAACACAACCTACGCAGACTACACTCACTGAAAACTTACCTTCACGCTCCCACTCGTCTTGTTTTTTTGAAAAACACACTGAGACAGCCAGTTGGAAATCATTTTTAAATGTTTGTAGTTGCAGCTATGTGATGATAAAATCAAAAAACATCCAAGCGCTTTTCAGGCACTGCATGCACAGGAGAGACGGGTGCCGTACTCACAGGGGCAGCTGCTGGTGTTGGGACGGGAGCTGGGGCGGGTTTAGGAGGGTGGGGTATGGTCTTAGAGCCAGCGTGGGAGGAGCGACTGTCTTTGACGGAGGGGGGCGAGGGTAACAGGGGCATCACGGGAGGCACCGAGGGTTTTTTCCTCTTGGAGGGTGGAACCAGGGGAGGTGGTAGGGACATGGGAACATGCTCCCCCTCCAGGGCTCTGTACACCAGATACATGGCCTGGGAAAGAGCAACAAAAATCAATGATAAAAAAGACAATTATCAATAACACATCCTGCAGTTATTATACGGCTGATTTGTTCCATTCAGGGCTACAGAGAGGATTTCCACAGCCTGTGATCGTCACTGAGTGTACGTATAACATGAGCACACGCTTGTGCACACGTATGCAAAGTATGGCAGAAATCTATCACGATACAGCATGTGTTCTGGCAATTCAATAAATAAATAGTCTATATGAAATAACCACATGTAAAGCCTATTTGTTATACTCCTGTGTGAATTAAGTACTGATGGTTTTCTTATTTAATTAAGAACTTAAGTGCAGAATGAGCATAAGATGAGAAGAAATATATATATTTCCATATACACACCTTTTGCTTATTGCATTGAGCCGAGTGGTGATGTAAAAACAAAACCACAATCTTAAAATGATCAGCTTTACTGAGAGAGGAGTTAATATTTGTTTATTATTATTGATTTTGGACGCTGTAATTGTGCATCACGATATCCTGATATGACGTATATCATGGTACGATTCCATTGAAAGACAAAGTGCATGAACTTTAAAATCTATTCCTGGAATATTTAGATTGTGAAACTAGAGAAAAACACCTTTTTGGAAACTGAAACTGAAACTAACTGGAACTTATTTGTTGTTTCTTTTGTGACATCAGCTCGTTTCTTACCACAGAAAATTCATCTCTGTCCAACATGCCATCTCTGTCGATGTCACTGAGCTCCCACACCTAACACACACACACACACACACACACACACACACACACACACGGTGAATCATCTGAAAAAAACATTTTAAAGCCTCCTGCACAAATTAACTTTTCTTTTCTTGTGTTATTTCTTCCAACATTTCTTTAGTTTTGTCACTGTGCATGCATGATTATTTTTGAATCACTTTGTCAACAGATTGTAAAAGTGTCCCGTTTGGGGATCGTACCCTGCCGAGGATGTCCACGGGCAGTTTGGAGTTGAGCAGGACAGGCTTGACTTTGTCCCCCGTTAAAATCCCTCCGACTGGACCCAGACTTTCAAAGATGGAGTCGAACTTCAGCTTCTCCTCAGGCTGGGGAAAAAACAAAAACAACAGGTGTGAAGTTATTAGAGATGGACAATTCAAACGTGATGAATTCCTGATGCAGCTACTGCAAAAATAAATAAATAAAAACTCAAATAAAATCCTGCATCAGGGAGGAAGAGAACGTTTGAATACTGACATTTTGAGATAATCGGTACGACCAATGATTATTTGTTTGACAGATTGCAGATCCATGCAGACAATAACAGTGATAAATATAAGTTTATTTAAGTTCAGCAATTTTGAGTCTCATTTGTTATTATTATTAAATTGTTGTATTTTATCAGATGCAAGAAAAAAGACAAAAAATAATAATAGTGTGCCTCAACATCTCACGTTATTTTGCTAAGCAGTTCATACGTTATTTATTTAAATCAGTTTAAAATCAGTTAATTTAATGAATTCATGCACTAATTTGTCTTTTATTTTATTTTTATTTTGTCGTATTGACATTGTACGGCTGTAAATGTCTGTAGTATTTGAGCTGACTTGATTTAATTGACATTTTGACAGACTTATGAGGAAGGATATGAAAGCACATTACAAAGAAACACTTCTTACATGAAGACAAAAAGATAATAAACTACACGCTGCCTCACCTTGACCACCCAGGAAGAGTCAACAGCCGCTCCTCCTGCTAACAGCGGGCTGCTTGAGTCATGCTGGAGATAAACAAAACTCAGTTATTCTTTAATTCTATTCAAATCAATTCAATACAACTTTATTAATCCACAAAGGTCATTTGATTTTGGGCAGGTAAAAACTAACAAACAAACAAACATTTATGAAAAAGACAAACATAATAGCCGTTTCAGACTAAGTTGGGCTGATGGTGCAATTGTTAAAAAAATTAATTAATAATAATAATAATAATAATAATAATAATAATAATAATAATAATTTGATTTTTTCAAAACCCTCTTAAAAAAAAAAAAATCTATTTTAAGATTGAATAAAAAGAATTAAATTAATTAATACGTTTGTGACTTACAAATT
Source organism: Cottoperca gobio (assembly GCF_900634415.1). Lineage (NCBI taxonomy): Eukaryota > Metazoa > Chordata > Actinopteri > Perciformes > Bovichtidae > Cottoperca > Cottoperca gobio. The sequence goes on from NC_041358.1 coordinate 26,430,007, forward strand.
TCGGGGTAGGAACAGCCACATTAAGGCTCTTGAGTGCCACCTCCAGCCCATTTTGAGCACAGGCCACCAACCGCAACGCTATGAAGAATTGCTGAGGGAAACAGGTGCACATCATGAGACATAAAACTAGTGATCAAACGCACTTGATGCACATAAACAAACAAATCCATTATGATGCGACGCCGCGGTGCATTTATACCTGCTTGTTAAGAGCACCTTTACGTTCAGAGTCTGCCAAATCCCAAATCTATGGAGACACACACAGTACGTACATTTATCAACATAAACAGCTGAAAGACAACAGAGACGTAACGATGCTGCGCTGCTCTCGGCTCACCTTCCCCAGGACCAAGTCCGCCAAGCCCGACCTCTTCAGGAACAGAGCGGCATCAGCTGCTGCCACCCGCCCACTGCCAGTCGGATCAACCTGCACACAAACACCACACACACACACACACACACACTGTCATTATTGAAGTCTTCAACAGGGGGTCCGTGACCCCTCAGGTGTCCTCAGAGTTGCTTCAGGGTGGCCGGATAGTCTTTTTCTTCAAAATGTTAAATGTGTCTGAAAATACACATTGAAGTAACAAGAATACAACATATTTTTAGCAAAGATACATTTACACAACATTGATGATAGTCTAACTGTTGTTCATGGATCCTCGTGCAATCATTAGAGCTCGCTGACCTGTGCTAGCTCAGGGCAAACTAGTGGCTACGTATTGTTATTTTAATAGTATTGTAAGCACCATAAAAAGGTTTGTTTATACATGACACATAGCATTGTATACATATGCAGTAGGAGGTCCCTGCTCCTCTGTTTTATACCATCTCAGAAACATCAGTAACACATCTGTGCTGCTGAGAAAGACACACATATGTTTGAATAGGAGAAAGAGGCAAATGAAGAAGTCACTTCAATAATACCGATGACAAAGCAAAGCTATTTTCTCAGCCGTCTAATATCTTAGTATTGGATCTGTTGGAAGACTTTCATGAGGAGCGAACTCTCCTGACATGTTGGGCAAACGGAAACATTATTAATTCATAGAGATACTTCCTTTACTGGACACAGAAGCCGGAACTGAAAGGAGAGAAGAGAGCTCTCTGCTCACTCCAACACTACCTCTCATTCAAGCAGCTAAAGCTAGTTCACAGTTTAAAGGGCCAGTGCACACAAATAACTGTAGTTATATATCCCTCATCTGTTTGTTTTATACTTCGGCCATCTCTAAAGGAACAGTCGAATCCTCTGAAATGTCTTCACTACTTTACGATATATTGTTCACGCATTTTAAGCAATGTAATTAAGAAAGAAATCAGTTAAGGAGACATATGATCATCTGTATGTGAAGCTTGATTATATTTGTTCTGCTAACACAATAAGTATTGTGAAGTTACAGATACTTCTATTTTACTATATTTAGTATTTGATATAGTCAAGTAACGTTGACATTATAATTCTGGGAGATTTTCTCTCATTTTTATTTGGTTTTGTTGATTTTTAATGTCTTGTTTTGTCTTTTATGTGGACCCCGGGAAGAATAGTTGTTACGGCGGTAATAACTAATGGGGATCCTGAATAAAGTATGTGAAAGATATACGATTATATAAAAGACACTACAGCTTAATGTAAATATAAATGTGTTTTTGGGAAGATATTTGCATACCTGTCGATAGTATTTGTCATAGATGGGATTTCCACTGGAAAGCTGTAGAGAAAGAAAAAGATTACAACATACAAATTAAACTTTTACCACATTTTAAAGCCATTTTAATGTCTGCTCGTGTGGCCTCTTTAAGGTGTATGCACGACATTTTTCAAAACCTTAAAATGACCTTAGAGAGAATAAATTAATACTTTAAAATGTTTTTACTTGCTCAAATGATCAACAAGTGTTTGCTGGCTGCAGAAAGTCTGTCGCTCACTGAGCCAAAGTAGCTGTCAAAGGGAGAAGACTGATCCATTACAGATGGCAGATGCAGACACACAGACTTTAACCAACATGTTCAAAAACATGTGCTGATATCATCAAGGCTACAAAACAGCTGAATTATTTGTCAACGGCCCAAAACATCTGCCGGGGGAGGAATGAACTCAGTGGATTTGATCACTGCTCAGACAAAATGAACATATGCAACACTTCATAAGATCTCATGAGACGTGTTTTCACCATGAAACGTGAACGCACACATACAGATTAGGAAGGCTAACCTACAGGTAGCATGAGGTGACGACTCTCAACATGACGGTGTGTTATTAGAGCTTCAACGATTAGTCGACGAATCGATTCACAGAAATAATCCCCAACTATTTAATTAATTAATTCATCGTTTAAAAAAGTAATTTTGATGCAAAAATGTCAGAAACACCTCAAATGTGGAGATTTCCTGCTTTTCTCTTATTTCTATAATATTAAACCGCATATCTTTTGGGTTTTAGACAATACGTAACAAAGACATATCCTTGGACTTTAAAAAACTGGGATGGCATTTCATTTTCTGACATTTTATAGACCAAATGTTTAAACAATTAAATCGAGAAAACAATGTGCAGTTTAATGGATAATGAAAGTAATCGTTAGTTGCAGCCCTATATGCTACAGATGTCGTTATTCAATGAATCTGTCGAACCAACCGTTTCATTTATAAAACACCAGAAAGTCAAGAAAAAGGTCACAAGATTCCAACACTGCGAAACACACAGATACGTTCAACCAGTAAATGTTTGCTTGATAAATGTCTTAAACAATTATTCTCAAAGTTGTCTGAAATAGATGTTTTCAATCAGCCAATCGTCTCAGCACTAGAAATGAGATCATTCCAGGCATTGCTCCTGGCAGGAACTGTACGTGTCATACGCCATACATTAAACATCCATGAGTCACAATGATGTAGAAGGTTTCTGCTGAATTGCAAGCAGAGACTTCAGGATATAGGCTACACTTCCCGAGGCTACTGATGGTCACCTTTAGACAGGACGTCACTCCATAGACAACGGCTCATTTTTGCCTTCTGTCATATCCTCTCTAAACATCCCCCTTTCCGGTGTTCATATGTCCACTGCTGTGCAGAACAGGAACAGAATCAGCATTTCCTTCTCCGTATAGCCGAGACTGACAATTGGTTGTTGTGCTTTTAAAAATCGACAGGTGCAGCGAAGGAGTGGACAGCTATTGTCTGAGCTGTGAATCAACAGAGGAGAGGCTATTCAATCAGAGGGTAACGCCGTCTTGTCCCCCCACAGAGAATCAAATCCACATGCAAAACCATCCCATAATGTAAAACAAGAGTAACGCAAAGATCTGTCAGTATCGTTACAGAATTGCACACGTAGCTCAGGCACAGAAGACGACTCACAAGAGAACCACAGCCTGTGATCAGCATTATCTGTTAGCGTTGTCAACTGCCAATTTACAGATAACTGTTCTCACACACACACACACACACACACACACACACACACACACACACACACACACACACACACACACACACACACACACACACACTCACACACACACACTCACATCTTTCTCTGGCCAGTGCAACTTATTTTCTGTGACACACAATAGTGTGCCTGGAACTGTTGGTGTCTGTAACACTGTCGTCATTGTACTGGTGACTCTTTAAATGAGCACTGAAAACACCCCTCAATCATTCCTCCAGCTAACCCATACAAAACTGTTGACCTGCCAGTCTAGTTTGTTCAAGAAATTATAATTCCCTAATTCACCCATGGTATTAAAAACACATTAATGTCACTAGTGACACCAAAGGTCAGCGTGAGGATTTTCAGGCGCTGACACACAGAACAAGTATTACTGCCTGACAGGTCAGTGGAGTCTTACAACACAGATATCAGCTCAGGGTTTTGAACTCATCTGTGAGAGATAACAATGTCAAAGCTGCTGGTGACAGACAGTCTGTTGTGAAAGGCAACACTGGCTCAGGTAACAAGTATGGGACTGTAAGCTACTTATTGGACCTGGATACTACCTGCTAAATAACTTATTTACAGTGTAAACAAACATATTTCCACACACATTGCTTCATTTAAATTGGCTAGAAGCAACAGACAGAACTGACATTTTGTGACAGCAGTGCTGACTACTCAAGTGCACTTCCTCTTTCTGGTTGCAAAACAATATTTTCTGTTTTTCTGTTAACATTATGGACAACACAAACAACCGCAGCAGCTAGCAGGCTAACAGTTAACGTTGTTCCAGTACAGAAAGGTCAAAGGGAAACACACTAAACCCGGACAGAGAAGCATGTTTACTTCTAATATTAGCAATAAACAGGTTTGTTATCCAGTTTAACCACATATCAGGCTACACAGAAACCCCCCAACGTAAACTATAAGGTATAATACGAGTAATCTTCTAGCGGAAAACAGTGTTAGCAGAGGCTCTACTAGCAAAGATATGACAGTAAAGCCACAACAGAGCCACACATGAGTATCCCGTATTAAACATCTCTTTGGCCAGCATTAACTAGCCTGCAGCAAAACGAGACAGCATAAAACATGATTATATACACACGGCCAACCGAAACGAAGCCAAGTAACGTTACATGGCTAATCTCAAGTTTGATAAAGCGGCTCTAAAACAACACTGGACACTAACTGGCGGTTAGCTAGCAGGCTAGCTAGCTAGCTACGCCCTTACGCAGTCCCCAAAGAGCTTAGGCAGAAACTTTTCCCAGTCACAGCAGCACTGAACTTCCCAAAAAAAGAGGCACGAGGGTCGAGGTAAGCTCGCGTTTCTGCCTGCCTAGTTTCACACACACTGTTGAAATGTCTCCGAGCAGAAGAGACAGAGGACATGAGCCGTCTGCGGTCGTTAGATTTGAGTTGTAAGACAGTGTTACCTGGCCAAGAGACAGAGTGGCAGCCATAGTGTTTCTGTTTCCCACTGCTTTCACGCTGCGCTGCTGCCAGACACAGACAGAGGCCGCTGGAAAACCTGGAGCTGGATCTCAACGACAGGGATCAGGATTCAACTGCAGACTTCATGCAAACATCTGTCGTTATCCGGTTTGTCAAATCAAACAATAAACCTGAAACTAATCATATATAAATAATATAAGTAAATCAGAATTTTAATTAGGGATATCTTAGAATTAAAAAAATGTGCTTATACGATTTTTGTTGTGATGTATCTTCGTTTTACTTATATTCTCTTTTGTCTGTTTATACATGTAGGCTACTTGTCTTCACTTGTCCTGTAATCACTTCATCACTCATTTAAAGGAAAATTGTACGATCCTTATATTCTGTAAAACTGAGTTCCTTCACAAACAATCATGTAAAAGCGTCACTTTAAATGTGTTTATTAGTGTTGTGTTCATAGGTTTCTTGGTAATAAATAATTCAGCATTTCATTCTCATTAATTCTTAATGCTTCACAACAGAATGTGGCAGAATCTAATGTAGAGCTGCAGCGATTAGAAACATAATCTATTTTGATAGGCGATTACTCGTTAGTCATTTTTCATAAAAAAGAATGGCAGAAATAGCTTTTTTTAACCTCTCAAATATGTATAAATATGTATTTTCTCTGTTTTATATATTACTCTGATTCTCTTTGCACTGACAAAACGAGACATTTAAGAAATGTAGATGGATATTTTTCGAAATTTTCTGACATTTTATAGATCAAAAGATTAATTGAGAAAACAATCATGAAATCAATCATTAGTTACTATCATGTTATCTCGTCAGCCAAAACAAACCTGCCTGAAATAATCATATATATATTATATAGATAAATCATAATATAAATCATAAATACAACAATCAGGGCCGGAGAGTTGATTTTTAGAAATACTGAGAACATGAGTCAAAGTCCCCCCAAGTGCACCCCCCCATCCATTTAGTTTAATTATTTGCATTTCTTTATATTATATGAAGCAATTTGATTAATCGTTAATCGTAAATATATAAATATAAATATAAATATATATATATATATATATATATATATATATATATATATATATTTATATATATATATATATATATATATATTTATATATATATATATATATATATATATATATAAATTAAGCAATTTGATTAATCGTTAATCGTAAATATATAAATATAAATATATATATATATATTTATATATATATATATATTTATATATATATAAATATATATATATATATATATATATATATATTTATATATATATATATATATATAAATGAAGCAATTTGAGTAATCGTTAATTGTAAATATATAAATATAAATATATATATATATATATATATATATATATTTATATATATATATATATATATATATATATTTATATATATATATATATATATATTTATATATATATATATATATATATATATATTTATATTTATATATTTACGATTAACGATTAATCAAATTGCTTCATATAATATAAAGAAATGCAAATAATTAAACTAAATGGATGGGGGGTGCACTGGGGGGGACTTTGACTCATGTTGTCAGTATTTCTAAAAATCAACTCTCCGGACCTGATTGTTGTATTTATGATTTATATTATGATTTATCTATATAATATATATATGATTATTTCAGGCAGGTTTGTTTTGGCTGACGAGATAACATGATAGTAACTAATGATTGATTTCATGATTGTTTTCTCAATTAATCTTTATATATATATACTATATATATATATATATATATATATATATATATATATATATATATATATATATATATATATATACATATATATATATACATATACATATATATATATACATATACATATATATATATATATATATACTATATATACATATACTATATATATACATATACTATATATATATATACTATATATATATATATATACTATATATATATATACTATATATATACACTATATATATATACACTATATATATACTATATATATAACACTATATATATATATATATATATACAATATATATATATATACGATATATATATACTATATATATATAAGATATATACTATATATATATACACTATATAATATATATACATATATATACACTATATATATATATATACACACTATATATATATATACACTATATATATACTATATATAATATATATATACTGTATATATACACTAATATATATAAATATATATTATAAATATCTATATATCTATATATATAAATATATATATAAATTATCTATATATAATATAAATATATATATATATAATATTATCTATATAAATATATATCATATAAATCTATATATATCTTATAAATATCTATATATCTTTCTCTCTATATATATATCTTTATATATATCTATATCCCTCGATCTCTCTCTCCTCTTTCTCTATCTATCTCTCTCTCTCTATCTTTATCTCTTTTCCGCTTAACGATTAATCAATTGCTTCTCTAATATAAAGAAATGCAAATAATTAAACTAAATGGATGGGGGGGTGCACTGGGGGGGACTTTGACTCATGTTCTCAGTATTTCTAAAAATCAACTCTCCGGCCCTGAGTGTTGTATTTATGATTTATATTATGATTTATCTATATAATATATATATGATTAGTTCAGGGCAGGTTTGTTTTGGCTGAACGAGATAACATGATAGTAACTAATGATTGATTTCATGATTGTTTTCTCATTAATCTTTATATATATATACTATATATATATATATAATATATATATACATATATATATATATATACATATATATATATATATACATATATATACTATATATATATATATATATATACATATATATATATACATATACATATATATATATATATATACATATACATATATATATATATATATACATATATATATATATATATATATATATACATATACATATATATCTATATATATATATATACATATACATATATATATATATATATATACATATACATATATATATATACATATATATATATATATCTAGATATAGAGATATCTACAGATACATATATATATATACAATACATAGATATATATCTATATACAGATATATATATACATATACAGCTATCTATATAGATCTCATATACAATATATAGATATACATCCACATATCTATATAGATCTACGATCTATATCTACATAGACTATATATAGATACTATATCTCTAGATATCTAGTATAGGAGAGATAGAGAGAGATATCTATAGAGAGACTATATATATACTATATAGATATATAGACTATATAAACTATATAATATAGATATTATATACACTATATATATATATATAGATAGATAGAGATAGATATATAACCTATATATAGAGAATCGAGAGAGATAGATCGAGAGAGAGGAGATATATATAATATATATAGACTATAGAAATATAGATCATATATATACACTATATAAATATATAATATATATACACTATAGATATATATATATATATATACACTATATATATACTATAAATATATACATATCTATACATAATATATATATAAACTATATATATATATAAAATATATATAAATATATAGATATATATATAAATATATATAATAATAACAAATATATATAATACCTATCTCTCTCTCTATCTCTCACTATATTCTCTATATCTCTATCTACTCCTAAATATATCAATGATTTAGTATTCATCTAATTGTCTCCCCTCTCCATGTCTATAACTCTATTATACATATCTCTCTCACTATATCAATCATTATATCCTCATATCAACTCTCTATACTACATAATCATATATATATCTATCTCTTATCTACCTATATATATATATATATATAAATATAAATATATAAAAGCCAAAAACAGTTGTCTTATTTAATTTTAATGATTCTAAGTTATAAAATAAAGTGTAAAATATTAATCGCCCTGCCTTTAATGTAAAAACACTACATAAGTAAAAGCTGCATTCAAAATATTACATAAATGCCATTTTCACAATGTTTATTATATTATTAGGTGGCTCTTATTTTAACTGCATGTGCTGTTGTATTTAATCTATAAATAATGTCATAATATAAAGTAACTAGTTTAGCTGTTAGATAAATGTAAAAAGTACATTTCCCTTTGAAATGTCACAGAAGAGGTATAAAGCAGCATAGAGAGAAAACAAGTACAAACTACACACGACTCATCCATGTGATGAAGGCAGCATCCAAAATAAAAAGCCGTTTTCTACTGGTTGATTTTATTGAACAGAACACCCGTCTTTGTTTTGTTTTTTTCACAGCAACATGAAAATCTTCCCACTTCAATTACTACCATTAGTACAAAATGTGTCTTTTACAAAAGGATCATCTCTCAGACTGTGTTGGGACAGAGCGTTGGGGGGGTACAGCAGTGCAGAGATATTCGAATCAGAAACAAAAGAAACCGTTTGTGTACTACAAGTAAACCCAAAGTGAACGAAAGCTTACCTGCTACTGGAGCGCTCTCAATGAACACGAGTTTCAGCACAGTTTTATTTAGACACACAAGACTACAGTATGTGCATTGAAGTCAAAAAGTGTTAACTATACAGTACAAAACCACGCAAGGGATTTCATCTGAACGCACCCCGTGCTACCGTCCGATGGTCGACGGCCTTCTTCATCGGGTTGTTAAATATCTTATCTCAAGAACCCTCGTTTGAATCAGGAAGTTTAAATAAGAGCAGGTAACCTGCGTAATGATGTCGAACAATAACAAATCCTTTCTTTAAAAAGGAGGGGGGGGGGGGCCGATGAGACATGACTGCAAAAGAGTTAAGAAAGAAAAAAAACATGTGACAGATTATTAAAAGACAAAACACATGAGGTAAACAAAACATCTTCATGGCATCATCCACAGACCAAACATTACTTTTCATGTCACTACTTCATCAAATAAAAAACAGATTTTTCGAAGAACACAAATGACAATTTATATATTTATTTTGGGTATAAACTGATGGATTGGATTTCCTGTCTTGACATTCGTTATGACATCTTCATTTTTTCTATTACTAGTCCTCGTTTTATGATAATAATAATAATATAATAATAATAGTAGTAGTAGTAGCACATGGAAACAGAACATTAATTACCCTTTTTTCACCTCCCTTGAATTGTAAACAAACAATGAACCCCCCCCCCCCCCCCCCCCCCCCCCAGGGTGACATGAGGGTGGATCTTCTCATCAGTCTCGCTGACACAGACAGTCAGTTCCTGCATGGAGTTTATAACTCATCCTTGAGTTTAGAGTCTGTGCCTTCATCGTCCTCTTCTTCCTCCTCCTGCTCTTCTTCATCTCCCTCCTCCTCTTCCTCCTCCTCCTCCTCTTCTTCGTCTCCCTCCTCATCCTTCTCCTCTTCCTCCTCTTCCTCCTTCGCCTCGTCTTTCCTCTGCTTGTCATCTTCCTCACGTTTCTTTCTCTCCTCCTCCTCTTGGCTTTCCTTCATCTTCTTCTCGGCGTCCTGGAGAGGACGGACGCACACGAAGAGAACAAACGTTATAAATAGATAATTCATGCGACCGTTATCGACAGACACACAAATATATTCAACTCCTACTTGTAATGTTTTAACATGCGATGGATTCTCTAACTTTGATCTGAATCAATGTATTTATACCTTACCATGAATATATATTATATTTATGGCAATATCTACTCTGTTCATAATGGATTATTATTTTATATTGTAATAATGACACACACCTTAGTTTTGCCCCATGTGTCGTTGCCGACTTCCTCTGCCAGGTTTGGGTCGTTGGTGATCAGGAAGTTATCGAAGATGGTGCCAGACTTCACCTACATTAACAACAAGTCAGGTACTTCATGCAAACACGTCTCCTCAACATCTCAAGTTCTAAGACAGCAAAATAAAACAGATGTTCTTAACCCTGGATGGATATAATTATAGAACAAATCATATTCTAGTTTGTTGTTGCTCATTTCAGCAAATCCACCCTTTATTAATCAGTGACTAAGTCTTACCTGCCACAAGTCCAGTCCAATCACGCCGATGCTGTTGTATTTATAGATCTCAGAATCGGCCGTGTACTCCGGGTTGTCAATCTCGGGGTGGGTCCACTTGCCCTTGTAGGCAGGATTATTGATCTCTTTGGGCTTCCACTCCCCCTGTCGACACCCAGACAGAGTGGTTAGTGTCAGAGGAGTCACACACGCACAATGCACAGCTCGTGCTGGACAGATTGCGTGTTAAAGTTAATGAGTCAAAGTTCTTTATGTATAGTTTTCATAAAAAAATCATTATATTCCAAGTAAAGTAAATATTTTTTAGCAGTTACAACTCAGTATTTACTTGTGTTGAAACAGGGCGTGTCCAAAATCTCATTCTTCACCGACAGATTTTCATATCTATCCAATAGTGGAGGATTGTACTGTAGGATGTTATGACAGAAGTGCGTACGCTCTGGAAAATACATGTTTCGTTACACTGTCGGCGTCTTTGAGGACATTATTTGTGGTACAAATTGTATACCGAGACAGAAGGTAGCAAATAAAAGAGTTATTTCAGACACAGTAACCTATTTTGACTATATATTGTATATTATTAGCCGTTACCTTGTAATCAGGGTTAGAGACCATCGGCGGCTCCCACTCTCCGTCCATCTCTTCATCCCAGTCATCGGGCTTCTTGGCGTCAGGATCTGGGATGTTCTCAGACTTGTCCCAGTCCTACAAAAGACACACAGGTGAAGACAGGACTTCACAAAGGGCACATCGAAACACACGTACGGGCTTCACTCAAACAGGGAGGCACAATATGGATTTGTAGTTACCTGCTTCTCATGGACGACGCCAGCAGAGCAACTGAGAATTTAACTTTGTTTTGCATTTTAAAAAGACGTTTATAACCTGCAGTAAAGATAAAAGTATCCGTAGAAAAAGAAATGGCCCCAGAACAAAACACATTACTAGAGCGGCTCGCGCAGACTGACCTCTGGTTTCTGATCTTCAGGGTCGGGAATCTGCTCGCTGTCATCCCAGTCCTCCGGCTTTTTGGCTTCAGGGTCCTTAACCTTTTTGGGAGGCAGAAGGTCCCAGTCCTCCTCCAGAACACCGGACTCGACCTTCTTATTGTCGATCTTGACCTCGTAAGTGTTATCAGGGTTGACAATCAGTGTGTACAAGTGGGAGTACTCGTCATCCTGCAAGGAATAGAAGACATGTCCACAGTTATTCTGTGTTCCACAGGGATTACATGTAAAACACTTCCAACATGCTGGTTTGGTTTGGACCTGGAAAGAGCTGTAGGACCAAGTTCTTCATGCACGGGAGCAAGAACAAACGTTTCCCCAAGTAAAGACAGAAATATCTATTGAGAGCTCACCTTGCATCTGATGTCTTTGTTGATCAGATGGTTCTTGCCTTTGTAGTTGAAGATGACGTGAACCTTCTTTGTGCCAGGGCCACAAATGTCAGGACCTGAACAGGAAAACAAATAAATAAAAGTGTTTATAGTAGAAACGAGGCAAACGCAAGGAGGTGTGGGATAAGAAGGATCTAAAACATGAAAGTAAAATACAGATGTACTTTAACCCTGTAAGAATACACACGAGTCCCACAGTTGAAACGGTCCACACTCACCGAACATGATGTTGTAGACGGAGTCTCCGTGCATCTCCTCCTGGTTGACGCCGGAGGGGAACAGTTTAATGTAGCCTCCACCACAGTCGATGCTCTGCTCGTGTTTCACAGAGAACTGGATGACGAGAGGCTCGCCCTGGTTGCTAAAGTCATCGAAACGGGCTGAGGAGGCGTAGAAGCGGGCGTCCTGGCTCGTCTGCAGACCTGCGGCGAAGAAAGAAAAAGGTTACTGTAATGTAATTCATCCATGTTGTTTCTATTAAAGTGTCACTTCAGATTATCCTAAATGTAATGTGAAGTCTGTTCTCAAGTTGTACAGCAGCGAGACAGCCTGTTGTGATGATGTCATGTAGAGACAAACCCTGGAGCGGCTCCACAGACAGTGAATAATGAACAATGCTGAGACACTCTGACAGCACACATGGTGATTTCACTGGGCTTTGGGCCCATTTTCAGAGGCGATGCTAGAAGCCCTACATTCAGAGTAGGGCTGCGTATCGGCAGGAATCTGGCCATGTGCTAAATATCACCGTGTACACGTGTGGCGGTAAAAACCTGATTTGGTTCGAATCCTCCATTTGCGTTACGATTTAAAACGTTGCGATACTGTAAGCAAGCAATTTATTTTTAACTAATTCTAGGAAAACTGTCACACACCCCCACATGGATAAGATCTGCGTAAAACAGAGTCTACCTTTTTATGCAATCCGAACAGTGAGATTAAGTCCCTGTAAGATCCACTTTGAGAGGGAACATGCACGAAGAGAGGGAATTCATTTGCAAATTAAATAAAGTATCGACGGAGTTAATCTGTGCATGTAAATTATTAGCAAGAGGGCAGACGTCTTTGCGTGCTCAGTTCTCTTGTATTCTTAGTTATCTAGTTTTTATAATCCTCCTTTAACGCCACGCTCTGCTGATTTATGACGATAACGCACTGTTGAACATTTATTTAATTGCACTTATTTCTTAATATCATATCATATACTGTGCATATGGCAATAAACGCTTTGACTTTGATCATTTAAACTCAATAGTGTTTTTGAGAATAGATACAGTATCTCAGAACATAATGTTCAAGTGCATCGATATTTTCTTACACCCCGAATTCAGAGTGATCTCATTTTGGTAGAATATCTCAAACAATAATGACATTTGAGCCTTTAGACTCTAGTTCAGACTCTTCTGAACTCCAGTGCAACTTAAAAAAATGTTTTAAAAATCTCCAGGTCAGAGAGAAAGAGTTGCAGTTGTAGATTTTGATGTTACCCCTAAAATTTTATTGAATAACACAAAGTAACTTCTGTTAAAGGATATATATTGTCTCCATATTGTGCCATATTGTCACATTACATGTAAAGTATTAGGAGAAATTGTCCTTTAAAGACACACAATCCAAACTTAAATTAATCCCAAGCTGGTCAGTTAAATACTGACTAAACCAACTAAACCTCCTCAGGATACACGAGAGGATACACACCCTTCTTCTAAAAACAATATGGGAGTTGACCATCTTGCACTGATCCACAGTGGGTGGATTTAATTTAACCTTTCCCCCTCACCTTTGTCTTTCTCTGCATCTCCGTAGAACTTCCCTGCAGTCAGGACCAACTCGCCGTAGTCTGACTTGTGCTTGGATTCCACCCAGCGACTCTTCCAGGCATCTGCACAAACAAGTACAGGTTCAGATGCACAGCACACTCCCAAGCTGCTAATCCACCTCTGATGATGCATTGGTGCAGGTGCAGTTGGAATGTGCTGCAGGGACATGCTAGAGGTGACAAATCACTAGCTACACTCTGGTTTGCCATTATGAGGCTGGTGATGAAAGAATAAGACAGTTAGGTAAAGAAGGGTCACAGTGGATGACCAGGGGAGAGATGTGCGGGAGGGGGATGGGGAGACAGGCCGGGTTTGATGATGGGGGGGGTAAAATGGAGAGAGGACGGACAGGAAGGGAGGGCAGAGGAGGGTCAAAAGATGAATGGTGCCCATGTACACTATATGCATCTCAAACTAAGCAGAAATTATGAGTAGTCATGTAAGAAGAAAAAAAAATCCAAACCAGCAAATATGAAGAATAGCCACCACTCATGCACCGACTCAATATTGTTATATCTAATTATTTACAGTTTCCACAAATCACAAAACAGTTAAATAGTGAAGAAAGATCAAATAATTTAGAAAGGGACCTTACCTCCATCTTCAAATTGCTCTCGCCAATACACAGAGGACTCGGCCAGTGCAGATGCGGCCGACACGGCTATCAAAAGCAGCGACAGGGCGGTCATTGTGAAGAGCTGCAGCACACTACCAAATGAAACACCTACAGTAAAGACAAATAAGTCTATTTAATGTATCTACACCGTAGAGCAGGCGGTGTTCGTCGGTCCACTCTCTCATACAGTAATGTTACAGTGAAAAAGGCTGAGGTGCTGCCGCTGCTCTCCTCTCGGCTCAGAACAGATGTCTGAATCTGATTGGGCGCCGGCTCGGAACCTCGATAAGGAAGCGCTACTCCTCTCGGCCAATCGGAGGAGAGGAAATTTGGATGGATAATTGCTGTAGCCAATGGGAGCCGACCACGCGTTTGCTTGATACACGCCCAAGGAAGAGTGATGATGCGACGTAGGTGAATCATATGAATACAGGAAAATCACAATAAACATGGATAATTCAATGTAAAATCAGTCATTTAACCGTTTTTAAATGTATCTGAAGACAGACTAAATGTAATAGGTCGACATACACTACCGTCCTAAACAAATTCATTCTTTTTTAAAGATTCTCTCCAGACATATGTTGACATATAAAATACAATGTTTTGAATAACAACTTGTATATTTTTTTATTCTTAAAAACAATTCAATAAACTGTACTGTACTTCACTCCAGATTTCCACATTATACCTATTCTATTTAAAAATATATTTTACTAACAGATATGGTAAACGTATAAAAGAAAAGACATAACAGATTATGCCAGGGGATCAGAGCACTGACAGAAATCATAAGTCAGATCACAACAATGTTATACAGAACAGTGTACATATGCTCAAGGTTTTAATAGCGTTGCTATTTTTAGGATAAAGGATTAATGTATTGTTTTTTGCTTTGGTAGAAGAGTAAAACAGCCAAAACAATACATTTTCATAGGAAAGGAGAAAATTCAGAATCAATATATTGGGAAATCCATCTTGACAAAGACCAAAAAAGATGACACAAATCTGGAACCTGTTGACAAAATGGACCACGATTGGCTTCCAAGCTACATTTTCTTGTTAAAAACCTAAAAGGTAATCTATTCACTATCACGGAGCCAACACAAATATTACAATTTGAAAACGTTGATCCAAAAATAAGTAGCTTGTTATTGTTCTGTTAATCAACTAAACCTTTGAGCTCTCGGTTTGTGTAGGATGGGATGAGAAACAATGAATACTTCATTGAGATTGCTTTAAAGTTTATTTGACAAATGAACACATCAAATTATTGCATTAAATAAAAACAACTTTTGTTGGTTTACTGTGGATGTTTATTTTCTTAAAACCATTTCTGACATTTCTTTTCTCATTCTTCTTGTGATCATTAACTTTAGAGAAGAAAATCCGTGAACGCATGAATGATGGACATAAAGCAAGTCATCGAATACAAATATATTTGTTAACTATGCTCCAAATCAACAGCAATATGTTATGATGTGATGATGATTCAAAGACACGTATGAGGTTTCATATGAAACAACGAAATTACTGACAATAAAACGATTGTTGTTCAACATATTTACACAGAAAAGATCACTTTCAAATGACACATGTACTCTTAGTAACAACTTCAAGTCACATATTCATCACAGCACCATGTACGTTAGCCGTTACACACTCCATACTGTTCACACTACAGTGCCATTTAATATTTACTAATACATTACCACCAAATGTGTATTAAAACAACTCCACAAAAATAATCAGGGACAGTAAAAATGCTCAAATATGGCACAAATGATGTCAATAAATATTCAGTGCTGATATCAGCATCGATGTCCGACATGCGTATACTAACACATGAAGTATGAACTTACCTAAACGTAAAAAAAAAATGTGCAACTAAGACAAGATGAACAGACATAAATAGTGACAACAAAGGTATGACACACACTTCATAACCACGTACACCGTCTAATTCTCCGTCTTACTGTGAGGATTCAAACCCGGCAGGTGAAGAAGAGCAGCCACACTGCACATGGTGACCGTCTGGCTCTCCTCATGTCTGCAGGGTGGGTCGCGCTGCTTTCCCCTCTGGATCAGCCCTGCTGTCTGTCCTCTGAGGGACCTGGACAGACACGTGTTGTGTCTGTGGGGGGGAGAGTACGTAGAGCAGAGCAGACACATCTCCTCTGTGGCTCTGTAAGCAGATGGACTCCTCCTCCAGGTCTCTCTGTCTGTCTGTCTCTCCTTCTAGGGGAGAAAGAAGTTGATCCGCTGGGGTATGGACTTGCATCCCTGGGCAGAGAACAGTCTCTCCTCTTTGGGCACATACAGCATCGCCTTGGCCACCTCATCCAGCGTAGCTTCATCCGTCTCCAGGCCTCGTGCTGTATAGGCGTCCCGTGCACACAGCTTCACATGGCGGTACTCCAGAGGCAGGAACGGCACAAAGAAGTCGATCAAGTGGCCAGACATCAGCTCACTCTGAGCAAACCCACCTGGGAAAGAGAACCATGCAGAAAAAACGCTTTAAAATGTAATCTCAACCAATCATCAATGTTTTATATTAAGCTAGGAGACATGCTTTAATATGAGAGGGATGCTTATACCAACTATTCTCAACCGCCCACTGGTGGGTGTCATAGCGCCATCTAGTGGGCTCGGAGCTGTTGCCAAAAGCGTAACATTAAAGGGGACATATTATACTCATTTTCAGGTTCATCCTTGTATTTTGGGTTTCTACTAGAACATGTTTGCATGCTCTAATGTTCAAAACACATTTTATTTTCTAAATATACCTGTATTTACTGTAGTCTGAAACGCCCAGTCTGCTCTGATTGGTTTGCAAGACAAAATATGGCACACCTTTGCAAACATAGCTCTCAAGACGTGGGTGGAGATGGGTGGAGGGGGGGAGGGGGGGTATTCTAATGAGCCTGCATGAGACATAGCACTCGAGATACTTACATGTGTATGCACAAGCATTAAAAAAAGTGAGTATTTTTTAATATTATGTCTCCTTTAACACAACTTTAATCACGACATCATCGTCCTGTTAGCTAGCCAACGCTCCCTCGGATGAAGTGACACTAAATGAATCGGTGATTTGTGAGACAACACTACTAAGTGTGTGAGGAGAAAATATGACCCAGAATACATTACATTTGTATTCTTAATGCGAGGCAGGTATGGGCGAGGGTAAACAGGATATGTATTTGTGAAGGTGGCTCTTAAGTTAGCTTCTAACATTGATCCCAGTAAGAGTCAATACTCCAGTCCTGCAGCTTTCAGCTTGTTATCTTGGTCCTTTAGAACAGACGTCCACACTCACCCACCACACAAGTAAAACCAGGTTCGCAGCTCACTCAGTAACACATGAATAGTTCACTTCCTGCCCAGGGTGAAATGAGAGCTGCAGCGAACAATCAAACGTCTGCTGAAGAGAGTTGAACATCTGGCAACCGGCTGAGAAACATAAAGCCGCGTACCATGAGACTCCATAGTTTCCGCTCGTAGCCGATGCTCCAGGTCTTCCATACCGATGTCCTCTCGGTTTTGACCAGAGTGCCAGAAGTCCAGCGCTACGTCATTGATCGTTGCTCCACCTATATTACTGTAGAGACAAACATTGAAATAAATGTTTTGGTTGGCTGTGATCACAGTATCACAGATTAATGCTGGCAATATTTAAACTTGCTTTGCTTTTAGAAACATTGACTCACTAAATAGCGAGACTCAGTTATTGTGACACGGCGCCAAAAGCTCATTTATGTTGCACCTCATGTTGGCAATGATACGTTCAGAAGGACTCCAGTGCAGCTCAGAGTAGAACAGAAGCTGCATCATATGTAAAGCGCGCCTCTTTGCCTTCTCAGATTACACATCAACACTCATCATAACTTTAATACCAGAGTGCGTTCATGTAAAGTGCCTCGAGTGAACGTTGTAACCAGAAGTTCAGTTTCCCCCCCCCCGGTGCCATGTCGTGGAACATCCCTCCGCGACTCATCACGTCTTTAAATACGAGAGACACTTATAGAAGTCGGACATGAGTAATTGAAAACGTGAAGAATCCATAAAGAGGACTAACAGAGACGGGCCGGAGCATCCTTCATCACAGAGCAGCTGGCAGGACACCAGAGGCGCAGGTGCAGCAGGCAGGACGTGCCTGAATACAAACCAACCTGAGGAAGAGGAAGATGGCTCTGCGGTAGCTGACGCCATCGACGTTGTCATAGTGATCCATGTAGGGTTTGATGGCGTCGATGAGGCCGGGGTGAAGCTTCTCCGCCTCGTCGAAGATGAACAGAGTCTGAGGGCAGCGCAGCACCATGTCCCGGATCGCCTCTCGCAGCTGGCCCTGGAAACAGAGGAAGACCAAACTAAAGTTTCTGCTGATCTTTGAATGAACTACTCCTTTGAGTACGAAGGGGTGTCTTTGTTCTTCATATCGGTATTTAACAGATAACAAGCACACAACTAAATGGATTTGTAACAAACATAATGAGTGTTCAAACCTGGCCCCCCCGTTGTAGGACTTTGAAAGCATAACCTTAACTTGATATAATTTTCTCAAAAGGTCGATCGAGGGTAGTGCGGGTAGATCGCGCACCGTCGTTGAGGCTTGGGGAGTTCTATAATGTATGTTTGTTTTTATTGTGCACTGTACTGAAAAGTGTATTAAATGATTATTTGTTGGTGTTTTTCCTAAACCGTGTTTGTGTTTGTGTGTCCATTGCAGCAGTTTGTTTTAATGTATTTTATCATTAACCATCTAAATCTTATTTAAAAGGACCTTTGTCAAGACCCGTATCAGAAATGTCCACACAGAGTTTAATAGCACCAGAGTTGAAAGGTTGTCCTGTGTACTATACCCAGCTAAATCTGGATCCATTTGTATAATAACACTGTGTCCACAGCATTTGGAAATCTAAAGCAGTGATTGTGTAAAAATGTGCCAGGAAAGGTCAACGTTGGCACCTGCGGCACACATGGACAAACGCCAGGTTCCAAAAAGTCAAGCATGTTAGCATTGGCAGGAACATCAATGTTTGAATAATTTTATCCGTCTGAACCGTGATTCTTATCGTTCCTACGCTGAATTACAACACAGATTAAACATCTGACTAAGCAAGCGGGTCACAAGACATCACTGCCAGCGTGTTTCTTTGGCACAGGACGTCCAACTCTGTGCCGACTACCCCTCTGCACGTCTCACCTTGTACGTGTCCACCAGTCTGGCGTGTGGGAAGTGGAACGGGGCAATGAACAGTCGGACACACTCGCTCTTCATGCCGTCACGATACAGGTTATCTGCGATGACCCGGGCCACAAAGTTCTTGCCGGTGCCGGACCAGCCGTGGAAGGAGAGCGTCAGCGGCTTATTGGACTCGGGGTTGTTGATAAAACCCTGGATGGCTTTCAGAACCACAGACTGAGCCAGGTGCTGCCCGTGGAGCTTCGTCTGAAGGTCCCTCGCCAGACCTGTACATGTGTGCAGGAGAGGATGCATGCTTAAAAATGGCAGAACCGGGGATGATGCAGGGATTTTATATTTATGCAGAAAAGTAGACAGTTTAGAAATACTCTGATACAAGCAAAAGTCCTGCATTCAAGTACAAGTACCTCCAAATGGTACGATATTTGTAAATGTAGTTACTGTCCACCAGTGGTATACTCAGAGGTGTGTCAATGTATCTCAGTCCTTCTCAGTATAACATAGTATGCTACTACAGTCAAGCAGACTTGACCCGTTAGACAATATTTACATTACAGGTCATTTAGCAGACGCTCTTATCCAGACAGTGAACTCCCTGACAGTCTCCCTGGAGCAACTGGGGTTAAGTACCTTGCTCAGGGTGGCGGCCCTGGTATTGAACTCACGACCTTCTGGTTTGGAATGCCAGACCACTAGGCTATTTAGTGACAATATTCAACGTCTTCTCTCCAATGTTAAAGGGCATCCAGGGCGAAGTATTTAACTATGCAGCTGATTAACAGCTAGAACTAAACGTGCTGACCTCTTGTGGGTGGAGCTACAACAGGCCGCCATCAAGAGCAAAACACCCCGAGTCTAATAAAACTAAAAGTCGTAGATCTGTAAAGCTAGTGTCTGCCAAACAATAGAATCAAATCACAAAATTCAATCAAAGTTTCTCATAACTGACACTTGCTAATCTGCCGTGCTGCTAAATGCCAGCACTACTATCTTTATATTACAATCCCCCGCTTACCCCATTTTACACAGCTTAAAAAACAAATTAATTAAAAAAGGCATAAATGGGAAGGGAAGGGAAACAAAACAGGGCTGTATTTTATAAGTCTCTATTAAGCATGTAAATCTATAACTACAATAAAACAAGCTGGGACATACGGCCAAAATCTTCTATCACGACATAGATCATTTCATATCACGATAATATATAATGACCTTTTCTGGTAGTTCAAAGAATAAATCATCTCTATGAAAGAACCACATTGTAAAGCCTATTTTTGCCTATTATTTTTGCCTATTTAGCCTATTTTTTTATTTTCATATAATTAAGAACCTAAGTGCAAAACAGTTTCAAGTAAAATTATAAAGGAAAAATAAATAAGTATTATTTCCAGCAATACACTGATTCTGTTTACATGCACGCACAAAGATGTGGAATAATCAGATTAAGACATTAGTTTGATTCAACAGAGTTTGAGTTAGTATGTATATCCCAATATCTCAATATATATATCACAATAATTACATTTAAATAGGATACATTATCATATTTAATTATCGCCCAGCCCTTGTTAAGAGGCATGAAGTCCAATTCTCTTTATGAAATCTGATAAGGTACATATTGTGCACAACAGTCGTTGATTAAAAGAACATATAAGATAGTATTTATGCTGGCTCACATGCACAGGCAGACATAAGCAGACAATAACAACCATGCTGGAGGGAGATACCTGAGATGTTGTTGGTCATCCTGCAGTCTCCAGATTCACAGCACTGGCCCAGGCTACAGTACCACTGATTCAGCAGGCTGATGTAGTCCTGAGGAAAACCTGCCCAAGGGTCCCTGGAAGGAACTGCTCACATCAACAGCAAAGAGAAGCAGTCAGTAATAAGTAATGTACACCGGATGCATTTCACAGGCATTACATACTAGCTCGTGATAGGATAGCTTTCGTTGCAGAAACATATTCCCCTCACCTTGCTGTGCAGCATCGTCTTGGTTGGGCTGACAATCCCCCTCCCATATATTGCAATAAATATAATTAAAATAGTAGCTGGAAACATTGGAAATTCTGTCGAAGTGGAAGAAGTCGGCCTCTGCGGACAGAGCACAGAGCACCGGCAGCAACCACCGCACCAACATCTCTGTAGAGGCAGGTCCGAGGCGGCCGGGAGAGGACTGAAACACCGTTAACCTGTCCGGTTTAAACCCCGGCTGTTTGCTGGGGGGCTGCACAGTGTGGGACAGAGACCCCTCTCCCCCGTAGTAGAGAAGGAGGGGCGTTTTTTTTGTATACTGCGCATGCGCCTATTTAGCTCCGCCCTCCTTCAAAAGGAGGACAAGATACGAATTATTAAACGATTTCACAAAAATAATTAAATTGTATATTACACATTTCAGCTCTGCATGCACCCAATAATAGAACAATTATTTGACATGTTCACCGATGCTTCTATGGAAAACCTAAGATGAAAATTAAGCAAAGGACACATTTCCGGTAAACCCTGGAACCACTTCCGGTACAATGTGCCGCCTAAACAAGCATCCGATTTGCCAAATAGGTTGTCACATAAAATTTGCGTATAAAATAAAATAGTAAATAATAAAATCACAAGTGACTGAAAAAATATGTACAGTAAAATAGTGTTAGTATTGTGCAGAAATGTGTTCAGGTTCATAGTAAAAAGGGACCATGACCAAAACCCAGTCAGTCATTTTATACATAATTACATTTTAAAGCAGAACGTTTTAGATTTTTTCATAATACATGTACAACTGTTAAAGCCCTATATTCCCACTAGTGTTTTCTAATTATGCACATTTCTGTTTGTAATTGTAGTTTACCAATAATGATTATTGCATGTTATATTGGTACATATTGTACTTTTCTCTTACATAAAGACAACAGGCACAGCATTTATTTTTTCCATTTATTGACAATTTTGCACAAACATTGACACGTTCTTGATATTCATGGTTGACCACAGGATCAACGTCTGTCCACAAAGCACAGCACCTGAGAAAGATGAGAAACTTCAAGTTAGTCAAAGACTTGTATAAAACAGGCAGGCATTTCCTAATCTGCACTGCATCAGTAACAAGTCTTCTTTCACCCTTATTCAGAGAGATTCCCAATGTTTTGTAAACAAGATCATCATTGACAGCTTTAGTAGTATTCCAGGTAAACCTCGGTGCGTTACCTGCTCTGATGTCATTGAAGGTCAGTCCACCAATGGAAGCACACGTCATGTCTTCACGGCCTCACAGCTGCATTCTGAGGGGAACAAAGACTTCATTCAACTAAAGCTTGGAACACAGCAACACAAATGTTCAGACTACACAGCCTCAGAAGAAAATGGAACGGTAGGAGTATAATCATGAGAGATCATTTGGCAGAATCTTTTCATCACAGGTTGCGTCAATTACATCTGGCAGTTTATAGACTCGAGATGCTTACCGAGGTCAGCGGACAGATGAAGCTCTTTCCTGGAAGAAGAGAAAAGATCCTTATTACAAGTCAGTGACTGGTTCATTTAGAGTTAACTCACTGGGTTCCTCAGTAACAGATATGGTCCACATTAGAGTTCAGGTCAGACATTTGTTAATACATCACTGAACCCACAGCGCTCGTTTTGCATCTCGTGGGAGGATTTGCATTCTCACCTCAGTCCATCAAACTGTCAACGACGTCGTGCTCTCACCATCACACTTCATCTGCAAGTACAGAAAAGTTGTGTGAGATAATGAGATTTAAAAGTACATTTATTTGACTAAAAACATTTCAGATCAGATAGAATGATTAACTTCCTCAACTGGATCAGAGACCTGATTCGAACTCATCACTTCTGAATTATATCAGCTGCACAATGTTGATCTGTGAAGTTATACTTACAGACACAAGGCTGTGACGATGCTCAGAGAGCAAAGTCTCCATTTCTAGAAGAGAAGAGAAGAGAGATTTGTTTTCACACGACTGTAACAACCGAGGGCTTCATGACTAGTGCAGTCGATACATCAGATAGGAGCGAAAGACAAAGTGCTATTTATTCTTCATGGTTTAATCCGCTGAACTATGGTATCATCATTGTATCAAGAATCAATAAAGATTGTTGTATTCTGGCCTTTTAAACTCACCTTCACATGGGACGTTTGTCCTGCCAGACTTCTCGTACTGCCAACACTTCATGTTCCTGAAAAAGAGAGATTCATTCAGAACCGATTCCAGAAAGCAAGAGGCCTCTGAGGTTATAGAGGCCGACACATCAGATAGGAGCGAAAGACAAGTGCTATTTGTTCTTCTTCATGGTTTAATCTGCTGAACTATGGTCTCATCATTGTATCAGACACATTTGAGTTACAATACGTTCTTTGAAGCAGCAAACTTAATCTCACCTGGTACTGAGCCCAAGAAAGTGTGGAGTGGATCCATGAAGAGAGGACCTGCAGGTGAAACACACATTAGTAAAAGCACATTATGTTAAATGCAGGCATGTCTTCATCTGCACTGCATCAGTAGAAAGTCTTCTTTCACTCTTATTCAGAGAGATTCCCATTGTTTTGTAAACAAGCTCATCATTCACAGTTTATTTTAGGACAACTAGGTCAAATAATAAATGTGCATTACCTGCTCTGGATGTCATTTGAAGGTCAAGTCAACCATTGTGAGCACACCTGCAGGAACAAGAGAGAACATGAGCAATCAAAACCAATAATCTTAATGTGCAGGCATCATCTCGTCTGTGCCTCAGATAAATCAACTGGTGGGTCGAGAGTTATCGTCATCCATGTGGTCGAGAGTAGCAAATAAATGTCATCAGCAGCACGAGGAGGACACGGGAACAAGATGGACTGATGCTTCTCTACCGAGTGTTACGTTTAGCATCTTTATACATGCATGAAAGGCCAAACGCTAAAGTGCAGCATGTCGACAATGACGTGCATAACAAAATGTATATTGACTAAGTCATTTGCAAATCCATCCAGTGAAATCTAATGTCAAATCAGGTGACACTTCATAGAAGCATAAATCCATCTTAACTCCATTTTGAGTCAGTGAAATGGATCCTTACCTCATTTCCACCAGTTGCTTCATGTCTCTGGACATTCCTTGAGACCTGTGGATACAGAACCTTTAGCAAGATGCTTTCAAATCATGTTATATTATAGCTTTAACTGGAAGTCTCAGCGTTAAAGTTTCTCAGAAATCACATCTGTCCACTACTCTTATACTAAATCATCACCGACTTCCAGTAAAGTAGAAACCTATTTAAAATAAAGATTACTTACAGAGCATTGCATTCTGAGGTGGTTCCCAGTCTAGACATATCTTGTTAAACCTGATGAAAAATGGAAGTATTAAAGTTAAAAGCTTTAACCAAAAGAGAAATGTTCATTATAAAAACGTTTAAAACGATGCAACTAGTCTGCAGTTTGTCCATCATTTGGAATATAACACTGAACACGTAGCACATGTGCTGCCAACTCAAATTATTATTAAGGCTCGTCCCATGCGGTCAGAACAGTTGGCATTCTTCACTTTACTCAGATGTCCCTACCAACATGTGTATCATCATATATGCATGGGAATGCTGCAGCGAGGCGACCTAATGGTTCAAAATGCTGCTAATCAGCATCTCAGCACGCGCAATAAGGCGCGTGCTGAGGCCTGCTCTGCTACTAGTTTACATTCTTCCCATCTAGTCAGCATGGAAACGAAAAATAAAGCACCGTTTCAGAAGAATAAAGTAAGAAAGTGCATGTAACCTCGTGCTTTCACAGATAAATGTTGATAACTGAACTAGAAGAAACCCCGAGAGACAGATGAAGACGAGCCGCCATGTTTACCTGCTGCTCCGCGGAGGTGTTCTCGTGTCCTCGTGAGGCTCTTCCTGTTTCCTGTTGGCTTTATGTCTCTTTTTTTAATTGACTAAATTATATTGTTATTCAAGGACTATGATTACGATTCACATTATTTGTATTGTCATTTTTCTTTTACCTCATTGACCACTCATTTGGAAGTAATACTAATATTATATATATATATATTTATATTATAATAAATGTTGTCCTCCGAAGAGGGCGGGCCAAAACATATTTTTTTATTAATGCCATAATAACAAAATAATTATTCCTCTTCAGTGTCATTAAACTTGAACTGCAGTATCAGTCTCACGTACTTTAAAATATAATTAGAACATAAGACTTTATTGTTGACAGCTGAGCTGACATGCTGTCTCTCTGTGACACATGTCATTGTACCGTTGACCCTGTGTTAACCTACATGACAAATACAATTTGACACTGAAACCTTTAGTTGCAACTTACTGTGTGGACATGCCACATGTTTACAGCAAAAAATAACATTTTATGTAAATGTTTGTGTCAAAATTAAAAGACTATTAAAGCAACTTTTATTTCTGACCGTGTCATTGTTATAAAAACTTTTAAAAAGCACTGACAGAAATGTTTTACTGTAAATCTATAACTAGAATAAAACAAGTCAACAATGTAAATAGTTCAGAGTAGGGCTGAGACATACGGCCAAAATCTTGTATCGCGACATAGATGATTTCATATCACGATAATATATCACAACGTTTGCTGGTAATTCAAAGAATAAATAGTGTCTATGAAAGAACCACATTGAGAAGCCTATTCTTGTATATTCCTGTGTGAATTAAATACTGTGAATTGTCTCATATTTAAGAATCTAAGAGCAAAATGAACATAAGTTTCAAGTAAAATTATAAAATATTTCCAGCAATACACTGATTCCGTTTACTTTCACACACAAATATGGAGTAATCAGCTTAAGACATTTGATTGAACAGAGTTTGATCAGATTTTCTGAGAGATCTCAGTTAATGTGTGCGACTTAATGGTTTATTACGATATCTCAATATATCATTACATTGAAATGTGATAATGTGTAAATATGATAGCCCTTGTCAAGAGGCATGACATCCAATTCTCTTTATGAATTGTTAAAATACAAATTGTGCACAAGTTGTCAATGGAAAAAAAAAAAACACAAGACGGTACAAAGACACATTTACTGGCTCACATGCACTGTCAGACGTAAGCCAACTCCCCCGCTGGAGTACAATTATATACCAAATAATGGTGTGTGCATAAACCGTAAGCGATGTGGGAGCACACCGAGAAGTATAAAAGTGTAATATCTCTGTAAAGGCGCACAGAAATTAAAGTGGAAGAGTTAAGTGGTAGTCTCGTGCAGAAATGTTCTACAGTTCACAGTAAAGGGGACCATGGTTCAAACCAGTCAGTCATTTTATAGACCAATATTACATCATGTCCATTTTAAATGTGCTCATTACATGTGTAAATGTTATAAACCTCATTTTATTACATCCTTTGAACCAAGTTTTCTAAATTACACATAAAGCTCATTTACATGCCACTAGATATTTCAGTTTGTCCATCTACTTTACCAATGATTATTGCAGCCTTTATTTGTACTTTTCTCCTAAATTAAAGACACCGGACACAGCATTTATTTTTCCCATTTATTGACACAATTTCACACAAACATTGACACGTTCTTGATATTCATGGTTGACCACAGGATCTCAACGTCTGTCCACAAAGCACAGCACCTGAGAAAGATGAGAAACTTCAAGTTAGTCAAAGACTTGTATAAAACAGGCAGGCATTTCCTAATCTGCACTGCATCAGTAACAAGTCTTCTTTCACCCTTATTCAGAGAGATTCCCAATGTTTTGTAAACAAGATCATCATTGACAGCTTTAGTAGTATTCCAGGTAAACCTCGGTGCGTTACCTGCTCTGATGTCATTAAGTCAGTCCACCAATGGAAGCACACGTCATGTCTTCAAGGCCTCACAGCTGCATTCTGAGGGGAACAAAGACTTCATTCAACTAAAGCTTGGAACACAGCAACACAAATGTTCAGACTACACAGCCTCAGAAGAAAATGGAACGGTAGGAGTATAATCATGAGAGATCATTTGGCAGAATCTTTTCATCACAGGTAGCGTCAATTACATCTGGCAGTTTATAGACTCGAGATGCTTACCGAGGTCAGCGGACAGATGAAGCTCTTTCCTGGAAGAAGAGAAAAGATCCTTATTACAAGTCAGTGACTGGTTCATTTAGAGTTAACTCACTGGGTTCCTCAGTAACAGATATGGTCCACATTAGAGTTCAGGTCAGACATTTGTTAATACATCACTGAACCCACAGCGCTCGTTTTGCATCTCGTGGGAGGATTTGCATTCTCACCTCAGTCCATCAAACTGTCAACGACGTCGTGCTCTCACCATCACACTTCAATCTGCAAGTACAGAATAGTTGTGTGAGATAATGAGATTTAAAAGTACATTTATTTGACTAAAAACATTTCAGATCAGATAGAATGATTAACTTCCTCAACTGGATCAGAGACCTGATTCGAACTCATCACTTCTGAATTATATCAGCTGCACAATGTTGATCTGTGAAGTTATACTTACAGACACAAGGCTGTGACGATGCTCAGAGAGCAAAGTCTCCATTTCTAGAAGAGAAGAGAGATTTGTTTCACACGACTGTAACAACCGAGGGCTTCATGACTAGTGCAGTCGATACATCAGATAGGAGCGAAAGACAAAGTGCTATTTGTTATTCTTCATGGTTTAATCCGCTGAACTATGGTATCATCATTGTATCAAGAATCAATAAAGATTGTTGTATTCTGGCCTTTTAAACTCACCTTCACTGGGACGTTTGTCCTGCCAGACTTCTCGTACTGCTAACACTTCATGTTCCTGAAAAAGAGATTCATTCAGAACCGATTCCAGAAAGCAAGAGGCCTCTGAGGTTATAGAGGCCGACACATCAGATAGGAGCGAAAGACAAGTGCTATTTTGTTCTTCTTCATGGTTTAATCTGCTGAACTATGGTCTCATCATTGTATCAGACACATTTGAGTTACAATACGTTCTTTGAAGCACAAACTTAATCTCACCTGGTACTGAGCCCAAGAAAGTGTGGAGTGGATCCATGAAGAGAGGACCTGCAGGTGAAACACACATTAGTAAAAGCACATTATGTTAAATGCAGGCATGTCTTCATCTGCACTGCATCAGTAGAAAGTCTTCTTTCACTCTTATTCAGAGAGATTCCCATTGTTTTGTAAACAAGCTCATCATTCACAGTTTATTTTAGGACAACTAGGTCAAATAATAAATGAGTGCATTACCTGCTCTGGATGTCATTTGAAGGTCAAGTCAACCATTGTGAGCACACCTGCAGGAACAAGAGAGAACATGAGCAATCAAAACCAATAATCTTAATGTGCAGGCATCATCTCGTCTGTGCCTCAGATAAATCAACTGGTGGGTCGAGAGTTATCGTCATCCATGTGGTCGAGAGTAGCAAATAAATGTCATCAGCAGCACGAGGAGGACACGGGAACAAGATGGACTGATGCTTCTCTACGAGTGTTACGTTTAGCATCTTTATACATGCACGAAAGGCCAAACGTTAAAGTGCAGCATGTCGACAATGATGTGCATAACCAAATGTATATTGACCAACAGTCATTTGCAAATCCATCCAGTGAAATCTAATGTCAAACCAAATCAGGTGACACTTCATAGAAGCATAAATCCATCTTAACTCCATTTTGAGTCAGTGAAATGGATCCTTACCTCATTTCCACCAGTTGCTTCACGTCTCTGGACATTCCTTGAGACCTGTGGATACGAACCTTTAGCAAGATGCTTTCAAATCATGTTATATTATAGCTTTAACTGGAAGTCTCAGCGTTAAAGTTTCTCAGAAATCACATCTGTCCACTACTCTTATACTAAATCATCACCGACTTCCAGTAAAGTAGAAACCTATCTAAAATAAAGATTACTTACGAGCATTGCATTCTGAGGTGGTTCCCAGTCTAGAAACATCTTGTTAAACCTGAAGAAGAAAGTAACTAAGTTAAAAAGCTGTCACGCATTTCAAAGTTTTACAATCAATGAAACTGCTCATTTAAAACCAGATTATTATTATTAAGGCTCGTCCCATGCAGTCAGAACAGTTGGCATTCTTCACTATATTCAGATGTCCCTACCAACATGTGTATCATCATATATGCATGGGAATGCTGCAGCGAGGCGACCTAATGGTTCAAAATGCTGCTGTTAGCTTCCTTGCTACTTAGCATCTCAGCACGCGCAATGAGGCGCGTGCTGAGGCCTGCTCTGCTACTAGTTTACATTCTTTCCATCTAGTCAGCATGGAAACGAAAAATAAAGCACTGTTTCCGGATAATGAAGTAAGAAAGTGCATGTAACCTCCTACTTTCACAGTTAATAACTGAACTAGAAGAAACCCTGAGAGACAGATGAAGAAGAGCCGCCATGTTTACCTGCTGCTCCGCGGAGGAGAGACTTTAGTCTTTTAGTTTTCATTCTTGTGTCCGTGTTTCCTCCTGCGGATCTTTCTGTTTCCTGTTGGTTCTTTTCATCTTTTTCAACCTGAAGAAAAAATGGAAGTACTTAAGTTAAAAGCCTTTAAGAGAAAAGTACATTATAAAGAGTTAAAACGATGCAACTTAAATTTAGTTTGTAATATAACACTGTACACGTAGCACGTGTGCAGCTAACTCAAATTATTATTAAGCCTAGTCCCATCTAGTCAGAACAGTTGGCATTCTTCACTATATTCAGATGTCCCTACCAACATGTGTATCATCATATATGCATGGGATTGCTGCAGCGAGGCGACCTAATGGTTCAAAATGCTAATTAGCATCCAAGCACGAGCAATGAGGCACGTGGCTGAGGCCTACTCTGCTACTTTACATGATTTCAATCTAGTCAACATTGAAACGACAAATAAAGCACATATTTAGAAGAATAAAGTAAGAATGTGCATGTAAACAGCTGCTGTCACAGCTAAATGTCAATAAATTTAACTATAAAAATGACGAAAGACAGATTTAAGAAGAGCAGCCATGTTTACCTGCTGCGCCGCGGAGGAGTGAGAACAGGCTGAGGGTGCGGAGCATATTTATAGGGGGATTCGCAATGGCTTATGGGAAAAAATATTTAAACGGCTAGCGCCCCTGTTGGCCCTCCGTGACATTAAAAAAATATTTTTAAATATAAAATATATTTCAGTGCCCCTGTTGGCCAGTCATGTCATTGAAAAAACATTAAATAATTTCAAAAATATTTTTATAAATTAAGACCCAGACCAAAAAACATCGTTTTTTCAGAGAGTTTCGGTTATTTTACACATTTAGGTGTTTATGTTACTTCACTTTCTCCTTATCAGAATCAGCATCAGAATCAGAAATCCTTTATTAGTCACACAACAGGGAAATGTACCTTGTTACAGCAAAAGAACAAGAAAGTAAAGTGGCGAGTATACAATAATTAAATAGAATCAAATAGAGTAAAAGTAGTATAAGTACAAAGTGGTTGATAAAAAAGTTCTAAAAGTGAATATTGCACATGGCAGTGATAATTGCACAACAGTTCTTGCTGTGGTTGTCTACCAGGGGCCGTGGTGATTATACAGTCTGACCGCTGCAGGGAGAAAGGACCTACGGTATCTCTCCGTGATGAAGCAGCCTGTCGCTGAAGGAGCTGCACAGTGCGGAGAAAGTGTCCTGGAGGGGGGGGGGACATGTTGTCCAATAGAGAGGACAGCTTGGCCGTCATTCTCCTGTCTCCCACCACCTCCACAGTGTCCAGAGGGCTCCCCAGGACAGAGCTGGCCTTCTTCACCAGTCTGTTCAGTCTCTTCCTGTCAGCCGAGATGCTGCTCCCCCAGCAGACCACTCCATAATAATTAGCTGATGCTACCACAGAGTTAAAGAAGAGCTCTGTCCTTTCTTGAACAGAGCAGCAGTGTTATCTGACCAGTTTACTGTTCAGGTGAACACCCAGGTACTTGTAAGATTTTACAATCTCAATGTCCGTTCCCAGAAAGTTCACAGGTGTTGGGGGAGAATGATGGTGCCTCCTGAAGTCCACCACCAGCTCCCTGGTCTTCCCGGCATTGAGCAGGAGGTGGTTCCTCTGGCACCAGAGGGCAAAGTCCTGTGTCAGCTCTCTGTACTCCTTGTACTCTGCAGGTGACACTTTGATGTGTTGTGGGGGAAGACTGCAGTGTAGAGGGTGAAGAGAAACGGTGCCAGAACCGTTCCCTGGGGGCCCCCGGTGCTGCAGACAATCGTGTCTGAGTGACACTCCCAGGTCCTCACGTACTGTGGATGGTTGGTGAGGTCGTCCAGAATCCATCCTGAGAGGGAGACCATGGAGAAGTACATCTCGTTGCTGGCATTATTCGACCATCCTCTTCTCCTGTTGGTGCTGGCTTCTTTTTTGTGTCCAAGAAGGATAAATCCCTACGGCAATGCATTGACTTCCGAGTGTTGAACAACATCACCATTAAAAACAAGTACCCACTACCTCTGATCAACTCAGCTTTTGAGCCTCTCCATGGTGCCACTATCTTCACCAAGCTGGATTTGAGGAACGCGTACCACCTGGTTAGGATTCGAGAAAGAGATGAGTGGAAGACAGCATTTAACACCCCCCTTGGCCACTTTGAGTACCTGGTAATGCCCTTCAGATTAACCAACGCTCCTGCGGTTTTCCAGGCTCTGGTCAACAACGTACTCCGGGACTTCCTCAACCGCTCTGTTTTTGTGTACTTGGAAGACATTCCGATTTTTTCTCGCAACATGCTCTCTCTCGCCAGCATGTCTCTGAAGAGGTCCCTGCCAGTCCTGACACCATCCTCCCTACCTTGTGTGTTGTGGCGGCAGTTACCTGGGAGATTGAATCCTTGGTTAAGGAGGCTCAACAAACTCAGCCAGATCCAGGTATCGGGCCACCTAACTGTCTGTTTGTTCCTAACTCTGTTCGCTCCCAGGTGCTCCAGTGGGGACACTTGTCCCGGTTTGCCTGTCATCCGGGGATAGGCCGCACTCTGTCCCTCCTGAAGAGACATTTCTGGTGGCCCACTATGAACGCTGACACACATGCCTTTGTTTCTGCCTGTACAGTGTGTGCTCGTGGAAAGTCCTCTCACCGCCCACCTGCTGGTCTGCTTCGCCCCTTGCCCATTCCCAGCCGTCCATGGTCCCACATTGCCCTCGATTTCGTCACGGGTTTACCCCTGTCCCAAGGTAACTCAGCCATTCTAACGATTGTTGATCGTTTTCCAAAGCTGTGCACTTTGTGGCCCTCCGTAAGCTTCCTACAGCCCTTGAGACGTCCGAGCTGCTGGTCAATCATGTGTTTCGGCTCCACGGAATCCCTTCAGATATCGTTTCCGACCGAGGCCCACAGTTCATTTCACAGGTGTGGAGAGCATTCTGCCGAGATCTGGAAGCCGCTCTTCGCTGTGCCACCGCCAGGAATCCCTCCTCCTGGAGCTCCCAACTCGCCTGGATTGAGTATGCCCACAACTCTCTGTCCAGCGCTACAACCGGTATGTCCCCTTTTGAAGTTTCCTTGAGCTTTCAACTCGCCTTGTTTCCCACTCAGGAGGATGACATTGCAGTACCGTCAGTCCAGGCTCATCTCCGCCGGTGCCGCAGGGTTTGGAGAGATGCCGGAACCGGCGCCTCACCGATCACCACCGGATCCCAGCCCCCATCTACGTACCAGGCCAGAAAGTTTGGTTGTCGTCTAAGGACATTCCCCTAAAGACTGATTCTAGGAAACTCTCACCCCTGCTTCATTGGTCCATTTGAGATTGTCACTGTTATCAACCCATCTGTTGTGAGACTAAAGTTGCCGAAGTCCATGAGGATCCATCCCACCTTCCATGTCTCTCACTTGAAACTCGTGTCTGTCAGTGCTGGTCCCAGGCAAGCCTGAGCCAGCCCTAATTATAAGCTTTATCAAAAAGGAAAGTCTTTAGCCTGCTCTTAAATGTGGAGAGGGTGTCTGCCTCCCGAACACAAACTGGGAGCTGGTTCCACAGGAGAGGAGCTTGATAGCTGAAGGCTCTCATTCTACGTCTAGAGACTCTAAGAACCACAAGGAACCCTCCATTCTGGGAGGAATAAGATCCTGTTTCCTAGTCCTTGTCAATACATGTGCCGCAGCATTTTGGTTAAGGTCGATTGGAGTAAAAAGGTCTAGATATATTTCAGGTGTTACAGCTGTTTTCAAGGTTGCGGAGGTTGAAGTGAAGTTGTTACCAATTGAGGGCAGGAGGAGATATTTTGTCTCTAATAATTATAACTTTATCATTAAAAAAGCTCATGAAGTCGTCACTACTGAGCGATATAGGAAGAGAAAGCTCAAAAGATATGTTAACCTGATGTCTGTATATAACGTCACTGACACACAAAGGTACTATATACTGGGAAATCTTCTTCTTCTGGCACATTTAATTAACTACAAATTAGAGAAAGAATGCACAACATCAAGGTTTTGATATATAAGCTAATCTTCTGTTTTGAAGAGGCGACCGGTGTCAAAGTGCTCATCTGAAATAATCATGACAAAATCTTGCAGGAATGAACTCATGGAGATTTAATATTATGCATCAATAAACAGGAAAATCTCATACAATCAATGGTTATGATCAAAATGAAATAAAAAATACATTTTGATTGCTCTCTATCAGGCGATACTGAGTGATACTGAAATGTATGGCAAGGCCTCGATTCAATATAGTTTACAAAGACAAACATGGAGGAAAAAAACGAAATGAACACATTTATCTCGTACACTGAATATTCATTTGCTCATTTCTAAAGGAATTTGTCTGCTTTAGATTAAAGTAGGACTCAATGCAAACGCTGCAACTACAGGCATCAAAACCTTCACGGCAGGAATGTTTGTCTTTATAGATCCCTTCACCAGAGTCAATCATTTTAAGATTTAAGTCTTTTAATAATAATGTAAATGAATCAGAGGCAAACAATCCAGAACAGACGATAAACAAATCTCGAAAGTTAACCACAAAGATAAGAAGGGACTGTTGTGAGCTCGCTACAGCATTGAGATATTCTTGTGCATTTTCAGGTGAACATTTATTTCATCCAAATATCATTGCATTTACATCCAACCTGCGCAGCTGTAAATACGAGAATGCAAGATGGTTTAACGAAGCAGAGGTGTACAGTCGGATAAATATTGTATCTATGTGGCTGTCTCGTAGAGTCTACTCTGGTGTTTTGTGTTTTCACTCTTCACCATTAGGGTGATCCACTCGGAGGGTTTGGAGCGGAAACGAGGCGCAAAGGGAAACTTCACAGCTTCACGTCCTCGTCGTGAACCAGCCGTCCAGGAAAGACAAAAATATGTAAACAATCATTTGTTCATAAATGCCTTCAGGTAACATGGACACATTTTTCTGAGGATTATTTGTTCTCCTTTTATCTAAACCTTTTTTTTTTTGGCATAACGGACACCCAAAGTTTGTCCTTCGACAATGATCTCTATTTTGCATATATTCCACAAATCGATCACAACTCTCCCAAATCAGTGAGTTCAGATGCTATGGCTTCTGGGTAACAACACTCGAGACACAGAACAGCGTGAAGTTAACTTGAAATGGGAACATAAAGAGACCAAAAGGGTAAATGGAATGATTCCTAAAAGATGTAAAGCCATCAAGTTCATATCCTCAAATATCTTTTTTACACTATTGCCAGAAAGAAAAATAAACAAGAAAAAAAAAAAAGAATATATATTTATATATCCATCATATGTATATCTATATATAAACAACAGTTACAACTAGTCGCAGGCAAGCGGGGAATTTCTCCCCCCCCCCCGCCCCTTTAAGATTCATCCCTTCCACCGTTATCATATAAGGCTGTCAGACTCTCGGAGGGGGGGGCAGCAGCTTTCTTTCCTCAGTCACCAGATTCCCTGAGATGTAGAGCGCCGTTTTACTTGTCAAGGTTTATTTGATTTGAACACCACCAACCACACACACACACCTTGCCACCCCCCCCCCCCCTCCCAAAAAAACCCCCATGTGTTCGTAGGGCATTGAGTGCTGCTGTGGCGCGTCCTGTGGAGCTGATGAAGGGTGCGGATCAGAGACGAGACGACCCTCCCGTCGTCGCGAAGTCTCGTGGCGGTGGGTATCGGTGGTGGTGGAAGTGGAAGTGACATTGCCCAAATAAGGAGAGGAGCTTTACCAGTTCTCATGTTACACATCTTTGATGCTTTTCCATTCGATTTCATTCATTTTCCATATTGTTGTTTTACAGTCAAATGCAAAGCTGTGTACATATTCAATCATCAGTCATTCCAAGGCTTCGAAAAGAAGTGTTATTTTTTTGCAAAAGAGTTCTTATGAAGACTCTGTCGTGTGTGCATTTCTTTATGCATATGTACGGTGTGTGTTATCAGAGTGTGCGTCGTCTTCTCAGTGCCCCTGGGAGGTAAATCTCTTTAGTAGAGGCTCGTCGTACACCCAGCACTCCCCGTCCTCGTGGAATAGCTGCAGAAACAACAAGAAATTACAATTTTTACACTCAAATATTTCAACTAATCCTAAAGAGATTTCCAGCACTGCTGTGAAATCGAGGCGTCGGATCCGTCGGCCTTAAATGTCCTGTTATTTGCCAACAAGGACCGTGCATCTGTTAACGTGAAAATAATTCTAATTTAATTATTTATTTTTGCTCATGTTACCCTATTCTGTCACTTTGCATAAAAATCAAGAATATACAGTGCTTTATGCAGGTTTAAATTAAAGACACATTTATTAAAACAATTGATGTTACCAATTATTGAGATTTTACATCAGAAATAAACAATTAATAAAATCCTACTTTCCATGTATTAGTATTTTTCTTTTCAACCTTTTTAAATATTGATTTAATACATTTTATTACCGATTAAGGCCTTACATTTAGGCCTTTTAAAACTGTTTAAAGGAACGCTGCTCATATGTGATGCAGGTTAATGTCTGTGTGTCGTCTATTATCAGTGTTCACGTTCTTTAACTATATTTATAATAACTCTGCTATTATTCAACGGTGCAATACTGAACTTGCCGTTCTTACTGTGTTACACACATTTAAAGCAATGAAATCTAAATGAAATACAAAAATATAAAAAAGTTAAAATACAAAAATAATAATACATTCACATTTCTCTTTAAATAAAGGTAATAAACTAAAATACGTTTAGGATAAAATGTAAAGATAAATAGAAAATAAATTAAAATAATATAATAGACATTATTAATTATTATTAGACAATATAAACATTACATTAAAAGCAATATAATATTAAATGTAAATTATTAATATTATTACACTGTAATATACATATTTATTGTTATATATTGTAGAAATTGTGCACATTTGTACTTATTTATATTCTATTCTAAAATGGAGCAACGGTGACGTAATCTAACCCCCCCGGGATAAATAAAGTGTTTGTGTGATGTCTGGCTCACCCTGGTCTCCCACTGCTGCTCGTTCTCCTTCCTCTCTCTGGCCTCGGCTCTCTGTTTCTCCTCCAGCCGGTGTTTGGCTTCTGTCGCAGCATCGATGTCTTTCAGCTTCAGGTTCAACGTCACGTCTCTCCACAATCTGGAGGGTGGAACACAGAGTTCGTTTGTGGATCGCGGGCAGGTCACCCGTGATAAACAACACTTCTCTCAAAACTGTTTAATTTCTCACCTTCGGGACTCGTAGTCGAGCTGGTCCTCCGCCTTCCTCACTTTCTTCTTAATGATGCCTATCCTCCTCGTGTCTATGAACACTGTGTTCTCCTAGAACCCCACAGAACACATTCAGTCATTCATGTATGCATTGCTTCCTTTGCTAGTTTCCCCCCACTGTAAAGTAATAATTGATTACAGATGTCCTGAGCAGATTTGACTCAGGCTCGTGTTTCATTTGTCTCTCACGTGTCTCTAATTTCATTTATCCAACAACTCTTTGGTGTAAACTTATCAGTTTTAAAGTTGGACTAGGACCCTTTATGTAAAACATATATAAATTAAATGTATTATTGTTATTATTAATAGATTTCTACATACATTTCCGGTTACAAAATCAACTCTGACCTTCTACACATCCAATCCGTTGATGAAATAGTAAAAGAGAAATAGATTAATGAAAGACTCACTCCAGTCGCCCACTTGGCATACATCACTCCGTTCCACTCGCCTTCGATGGAGCAGAAAGACTTCTTATCATTCGGTGAACTGAAAGAGAAAATAATCGTTTTATATTCGTTAAAAAAGGTCCAGCTGTTGAATCCATAATCAGTCTTAGAATTTAAAACAGTTTCCGTCTTCTTACAAAATCTCAGCGGTGATCCTGTGCTTCTTCCCGCCGTAGAAAGGTTTGGTGTGGAACACGATGTTCGCGCTGTAGCCCGACTTGGAGCAGGAGATGTTGCACTCCCCACCCAGCTCCACCCAAGGCACCGTCAGGATCGACCTGGACGGACGGGGTCGAGTCAGTGACGCACGTTGTAATGGAGAGAGAGACGTAATTAAGTGACTGTAGCAACACGTACCTGCCGTATCCGTTAGGGAAGGTGAGGATGTAATGTTCGTCGTGCTCCAAACACGACACGCAGCCTGAAACAAGACGCCAAAAACTATTATTACTACAGGAAGCTGTGACAGGGAAGTGTGTACAAACAATAATCACATTTTGGAGTGTATGAAGCAGCGCTCTCACGAACCTTGGCCAATATTGTGGACACCTATGGACATCCCTAAGAACTTAGACTTAGTCCAGATGTGAGCGTTGAACTGGATCTTCTTATTTAAACATTCTGCGTAGAATGCAGAAACTACAGAGAGAAGAGAAGAAGAGATCAATAACATGTCTTTACAACGATCCTAATTCAAAATGAGATCAACAGCAGAGCTGCACAATCAGTCACTCACTGGGGGGGTGGTGAGAGACCTGCTCTGCTACAAAACACACACTGTTGGATGAAGACCACGGTACTGGACCTTCTGAGACCGTCTCCTGCAGGGCGGAGGAGAGGAAGTCAGAAGAGACGGTGCAAATACACAGAATGTAATGTGACAAAGTAAACAAGGTGTGCAGAAATGTATATAAACAGGAAACATGTGGTTTGCAAAGGTGACCATATAAGTTTATTTGTTTGCATTTTGCATATGAAGTGGTACCTTTTCACATTTTGATATGCAGCATCAGCTAAACGTGAGCTTCAGTAAGGATGTGTAATCGGAGGTGAAACATGTAAATGCTAATCCACAGCTCTGGTTCTCCTTTTGTACCCAGAGGTGGAAGAAGTAAATCCAGTGTGACAAGTAAAAGTCCTGCATTCAGACTTACGTAAACAAGACTACGCTTCAAGAAGCACGTGAAGTGAAAGTACTCCGCACAACGGC
This sequence comes from Cottoperca gobio, assembly GCF_900634415.1. NCBI lineage: Eukaryota > Metazoa > Chordata > Actinopteri > Perciformes > Bovichtidae > Cottoperca > Cottoperca gobio. The sequence goes on from NC_041358.1 coordinate 26,469,358, forward strand.
CCATTTCTGCCCATTTACTGCCACTTGGCAGCACCACCACAGCCCACTAGGTGGTGCTCTGATGCCCACTGAGGTTATTCCCTGCACAGAATCTTGTTCACGTATTAAAGTGTTTAAGAAAGCGAACGGGCTGCAGAGGTGAGTTCTCACCGTGTGCAGGGAAGGCTCCTCTGTTTCGCTGGGCAGATCCCAGTGGCAGTAGAAGACTTCTCCCAGGATCGGGTTGTACGGTTTCTTGGCCACCGATCCTTTCCTCCCCGCATGGAAAGCTGACAGGTACCACTTCACCACGTGCACCATGCGGTCCCGGGCCTCCGCCTGCTCAGCGATACTAGTGGCAGTGACACCAACGGGTTAAAACACTTTAACGCGCATTTGAACACACGTGTGCGATACGATGGCGTGCAGGAACGAGAGAGACGATCATTACCTTACAAATAGGTCGGGATGTGCAAAGAAGTCTGCGTACATTTCTAACAAAGATCTCCTCTCCAGGATGAAGGTAGGCAGGACCACCTGTGGAATATAGCGGAGGAGAAGAACTGTGAAACGGCTGCGGCGTGGGCTAAAGAAAACACGTTGCCGAGTAAACGGGTGAAAGGAGAAACGCAGACCGAACAAAGAGAGCGTGGACTCTTCATAAGCTGCTGGTCTTTACCTTCGTGAGGTCCATGCCCAGACGCACTTGAGAGAGAAGATGCATGATGACGCTCTTGTGCTCCTCCACAGACTCACCCTCACCTTCATCGTCGCGGTCATCGTGGCTGTCAAACTGGTCTGAAGACCAAGCAGAGGAGTGTTTTTAATGCACTTTGACCTTCATTTGAGGTAATACTGAGTGTTTAGAGCAGAAACAGTTGGGAGATAATATGTTTTTCCTTTCTACCTGCATCTGTGGTGCCGTTGGACATGGACGAGTTGAGGGACTCGGTGGTGTCTGGTCGTTTCAGTGCTGTTGCTTCATTAGTGAGGGAGGCAGCCTGAGGCCCTGAGGGACTGAGGACGAGAGGGAGGGAGGGAGACAGGAAGCAGGAGAGATGAGGAGTGCGTAGGATTTCACAGGATATTGTGTTGCAAGCTTCTCAGATGTGATTTTTTTTATTTGCACTAAGCAGCTGCGACGACAGCGTGGCAGTAATGTACTCACTCTATGCAGTGTTTGGGGGAAGTGCTGCTCTGGTAGAACTCGTCAGCATCGTAGAACTCGTCCTCGCTGGAGGAGTAGGAGAAGTCCGGCACCGAGTGCGAGGGGAGGGGGATGTGAGCCGGGGAGGCGACTCCGCTGCTGGGGCCAGACGGGCCGCTCCCTGACAGAAAATACAAAACGTTGCGCGTCACGTCGGCGCTCTCTTGCAGCATTTTCCTTTTCATTTCATGGATCTAGTTAATGAGGCTTCTTTATTCGGACAGCATACGAGTCATTGTCAAATCCACATTATGCCGGCACTCATTGGTGAGCGCGGTGCAGCCGTCTGTGCACATTAAACATCGAGCCGTCTTTAACATGGCGACGCCTCCTCTGCAGGGCGTATTGACAGTGCTCTCGAGCACGCATCCTGCCAGCTTAGTGCACAGCGCAGCATTTTAATGCTGCTGCCTCAGCACACAAGACAAACCTCCACTTTCCTCTGCTTTTCTATTCACTACGTTGGTGGAAGCAACACTCCGGGCTGGAGAAGTTCACTAATAATTCATGTTATTATTACTTTTGCGCTTGTGGTCGAGTTTTTTTTATTACATTAGCTTCCTGTTGCTTGTGAATTAAAAGAAGCTCGGGACAACTTCTTTTTGCTTTAGCTCGTCATTATGAAGTCAATATTGATTGCACTTTGTAATGTCTGTAGAATAATGATGCCATCTGCGTTTGGATCGGACTCCTTTAATCCCCTGAAGGCTCCATTTACCGCACAACGCAGTGTGTCTTGTGCCGTGTCGCTAACTCGGTTCCTTTGAAAGTAGCTTTGGTTGCAGCGAGGAAGAGGAGGAGGAGCGCAGAGCAGCGTCTCTAAATGTGTCACTAATAGCGTGTTGCAAGGAAAACGGAAAGTAACTCGATGTTTTTGTGAAAGCGGCGCCACCAATAACAATAACACCAGTAGACGAGAGACGATGCACTAAATTAAGTATTTTTGCAGCTTCTGTTTCCATCTTCTTCTGAAGATCATGCGATCGACCCTGATCAGCTGATAAACTCACACGTTGCATCTCTATTGAAGATGCCACGCGACCCAAAGCACAAGATTAAATGCGTCTCGTCATCATTAGAGGTGCGACTCCCCTTCGATCCCTACGACAACACGTCACCTCTCACGCATCCGAATGCTGTGATATGAGTGGATTGAACTTTCACCTGTGCTGTTGGGAGTTGGGGTCTGCAGACTGCCCATCACCGTGACGACGGGACCAACGGGTAACGTTGAGGGCCGTTGGTCTGATTTACACACCTGAGAAGCGTCTTTGGTAAAAAGAGAAAGAGGATTTAGCAGTGAAGCCTCGAACTGAAGCCAACACCACATTATAACTGTGCACCACAAGCTGCTGGCGCTTTCTTTACGCTCATGGGGAGAATCTTGGGGCTGTGGCTTCGGAGGGACGACTTTTCCTCGCTAGATTTAGCATCTTTAGGAGCGCGTGCAGCGGCCGCTTTCGTTGGAGAAGATTTTGCAACATTGGACTTTTTTCGGCTGGACAATTCAAAAACTCGTTAAGAGACTCAAATTAGATCGGCTGACTCTGCAAGGTTCATTTTCACAGCAGATCTTCATCAGACGTCATTTAAATCAATTATGTGCTGACAAACAAAATGACAGGGATTCATAAACTCATTTTCAGAGAGAATTATACGTGAAAAGTTCAATAACCATAATAAATACGATACTTCTGGACCTGACCCGGGCACTTCAGACAATTCTGTGATCTTCCAAAAGTGTGTTCTTCAGAACCGTCCGGAGAAAAAGCCTACGTCAGATTCACGACCTGCTCTGAAACTGCAGAATTGTTCTCACCCGTGTTCCTATAACGATGAATCCCATCGTCCTCGGAAATTGAAAGCGTGTGCCAGTTGATCCTAATTAGCCTAAACGACCCGCTAATCCACATAAAAGGGCACGAGACCGCAGGGCCGTGTGCACACACTGAAGTTAAAAAGAAAAGCTGCTAAAGTAAAGTCTAAAGAGGGCGGAGCATCGGACTCCAGAACACATCAGGAGTAGTTCTGAAGTGAACTTCTGCAGGAAGCTTCGCATTTAGTAGCATTGAGATGCTATAACTCGCTCAGCATGAGTGTAAAGACCATAATTCTTTGTAAAAATGATTATAAATGATAAAACATCATTGTCATTTAAAGCCTATAACATTATACAACTGTAGAATTTAAGAAATGTGCATCAGCGTGCTTTTCAGTGTGCGTAGACTGTTCGTATCGGAGAACAAATCCCAAATAAGAAAACTGTAATCTCTTCTCAAGAACAGCTGGTGATTGAGTCCATACACACACACACACACACACACACACACACACACACACAGTACCTGTGGGTAGTGTGGTCTGAGTTGGCATCGTGGTGTCGACTACAGGAGTGTCCAGATTGGGTTGGAAGATCCCATCCACTGGGTTTATGGTGCTCTGGAGGAAACAAACGAAAACAACACAACGTCACACACTTGCTGCAACAACACACTGCAGGCTAACTGTTCTAAGATGTCCAACAGACTTCCAGCACTGCAAACGAGCGTTTCGCCTCAGTGTTGCTCTTTAAAACAGTCACACAAGGAAATAAAGTTGTTTTTAATATCCAGGCACATTAAACAACTAGAACTTTTTATTATCAACATCTATAAGTAGGAATGTAACGACACTTTCTGAACAGCAGAGGGCGCCATCTACTTTTGATTTTGCTACATCACTCGTGTCAGTCGAGGAATCAAAGACACGCGGCTGCAGGTGAAGATTTATCTTTAATTAAAGATGCATTCGGTTTCAAATCGGAGGACTTGAAAATGAAAGCGGTCAGAAGATAAGATGAGAAGTATTATTCATTTATTGATTTGGTTTAAAATGTATTTTACAAAGAAAAGGAAGGATGCAGTGTGTTGTTTGTCCCCGACCTCAGAAAGAAAAACAAAAAAAGGATTCTTTACATTTGATAAAGAAACAATAAAGTAAATGTTTTGCCTTTTTTGTTATTTGTCTTCAATCTCATTTTGTAAATAAATTAAATAAATAATTGTGCCTCATATCCTGAATTGTACCGACATGCTAACTACAACGTCACAGCTTGTGTATTTGTTATATATGTTTCAGCTTGATGGTATTTCCTACCGTCACGACAACAAGAACAGGGAAATAAAATACACACCACCCTGATCAAAGTCCCTTCATTTAATTTCCTGGAAAGATTGTTCCCAGGTTTCATTAATCTAATCGATCTGAACAACAGGGCTTGAAATCCAAAACCCCGACAGAGGCTTTACACAGTACCCAGCAGGACCTCTGCGCGGCCTGTCCAGTGTAAAAAAGGAGTTAATTAACTCCACTGGGCTGCAGACTGAACCGGCAGCACGCTTTAACTCTGTAGCTTTTGATTTCCCTGTGGTAAAGACCAGCGGGGACGTTCTGATCATCAGTGCCACCATAACATGTGTACATGCATTTACACGGATGACAACACATAACCAACATCGACCCGTATCCCCCAACAACTTCCCCTCAGGGCTCTCTGGTGGCACTGGAATGAGATCTCCTCAATGTGATGCGTAATCCTCAAACTTGACCTGTAATCTGTGATTTCTACAGTTTTTGATGAAGTCATTTGAGGTCAAAGGGAAGCGGCGCAGTGAGTCAAACACGACCCGACACGCGGCTGTGAGCATGAAGACAGGAGCTGGTGTAGACACCACCCGAACAGGGCTCCACCTCCCCAAACTAAAGACAAAGGTCTCCACAGTCCGCCGTAATGACCAAGTTAAATATTCTGTTTACGCTCGCCCATCACTGCCTGACATTATGAATCCAAATGTAATCTATTCAGGGTCACCCCCCCCCCGCGCTCTGGGGCTCTTCCTGTCTCACATCCCGTGTTAGTTTTAAAAAACGATCCATTTTGTGTCAGCGCGTCCGTGGGAGCATTAGCTAGACAACCAGCTGATGTCGTGATGATATTCAAATGTGGTCAATAAAGTTTTTTATGTCAATTTAGATTTAAAAAAAAAAATGCTACCCAATATTTTATTATTTTAATCTAACAGTCGCTCCGCAGCCCACTAGGTGGCGCTCTGAGGCTGGAGAACTATAACACCTCATAGACCTCCACAATGCCAGGATGCAATATTATTATAGATATATAAATATATATTAATAGATATATAAATATATATTAATAGATATATAAATAAATATATATATATATATATATATATATATAAATATATATTAATAGATATATATAAAAATATATAAATATATAATATATATATATATATATATATATATATATTACATACTCAAATATTACATACTCAAAGACTACGTGCATGCATGCACATGGACAAACATACTTATAAACATTATGCACATACACACGTGCACACATTCACTTACGCATCATGTATGAGTGTCACTATTTATTAAGCGCTTAATTAAATCTGATGTACTTTTAGTAGAAACCTCATCTGTGTTATTGTAACGTGTCCCTGACAAACTAATAAATAAATAAAAGATAGCGACTGAGCTGTGTGTCAATCTTCCCCCAAATACTACGCATGGACTTGTACTAATGTACCTGTTTTTTTAATAGGTTTTTGTTTCTAGATACGAGTCATCAAAAGGAAACTGCTGCAGATAAGATTGGTTTGACATCTGGCCTTCTGTTCACACTTCTCTGTCTCTAATCTTAAAGCTTCCTGCCTCCATCTCCTTCCTTCCCACCTCTCCTCCGCGCTGCCCGATGCGTGGCTCGCCCACGTGTCTCCATGAGAGTAAGGCGAGCGCTACTAATTATAGCCAATTACCGAAATATTGGTCGGCCATGGTGGGACCACCCCGGCCTTGCAAGCAGGAGCTAAAGAAGAAAGCAGGCGGGAGGGAAAGAGCCGCAGCTAAAGGCGGCTTTAAGCTCGGTCAGGATCGATATGAATAGTGAACCGGATCGGTTTAAATGATTCCTGCACTTTACGGCAATTCCCCTGGCGGTGCCGCGCGCTGCAGGGTCAATCAAACATGTGGCTACTGCTGCAAGTGTTCCAAACGAAGGTCTTGCAGTGCATTTATTATTGGCTCCACATTACAGACGTTTAGATGTTCTAAAGCCGCAAAGATATCTTTAGCACTAAGATTAATGCATTTAAAAAAACATGCAGTTCGATGTATAGACAGAGCTTATGCTGTGCTAAATATACTACGTAATACTGTACTTAATGACTGAGATTAAGTCCCTTCTAAGAGCAGTGCGGGCCTGTGAGCTGTGAGGAGTTAAATGACCAACCATTCCCCATCCTGAAGGTTTTCTAATTGATTTTTCAACCTTTGCAGGTACCGACTGGCTTCTGTTCATGCACAGGGGGGTCCAAGCTCTGTGTACATTTACCCTCAAGTCCTCATTCTCCCACCTTCTTTCCTTTCTACTCGCAACCGTCACAGTTCAGTGAATATATCGCCCTCTTTAAACTCTCTTTGTAGCATTAGATTGCACGATGATGGCGTTATGAGCGAGGACGGTTTGCACATTTCTTCCAGTCTGTGCCGTCTGGAATATAAAGTCAAAGGATGTTTGATGGTTGTGTTTCCCCCCCCCACTCTTATTCATGGTTCCTATGTTTCTCAAGCAATTTCAAGCTTTTCCAGCACCTTCCAGCTGTAGTAAATGACACATGTACTGATTATTGCACATAGTTTTGTGACATTCTACAGAAGAGTGGCAGCTTGAAAGAAAACACGACAAAGTTGCATGATTTAAAATGCGTCGCCTGTGTGTAGACACACTTGGCCTCTTGTATTACCTACATTTTCAAGGCCTTTATTTAAAATCCAAGCACTAGTCAAAGACTTTCCAGCACCCGTTGGAACCCTGTTCATTAATGAGTAGCACGCTCTCAAACCACACAAAGGTCAGAGTGTTATTGAAAACACGTGTACTGTGACGGGTAATCAATCGTATGCATGCTTTAATTATTCACGCTGATATTTACAACATGCTAAAAAGGAAAGGATTCGATCTAACTTATATTAAATGCTCTGGAAAATAATTGTCAGTAGTTTAAAGCACATGTGATTTGTAGTAAAAAGCTTGCGGTCATGAAGACGTGGCACCGACGGAGCCGGTAAAGTGCTCTTTGCTTTCAGCTATTAGTGCGCACTGGCTCAATGAGCAGGCAGCGTGTACACGATCAATCAATGGTGAATTATTTGACTCTAATTAGTGGGTGAAGTGCAGCATCCTCATGCAAACACACATGTATAGCACACGCACACACACACACTCTGCAACAATCTTCTGGATTAAAGGTTTGCACACGTATGAAGAAAAGAACAGTTCCCAACCGTTGCTTAAAGAATGTAACTCTGAGATGGATTGAGGAGATTACTGAATCAATCAACAGGGAAGTGGTGGAAGACATGAGAGAGAATGAGAGAGAGCTCCAGACGAGACGGCATGCACTAAAGAGATCTGACTCATCGGATCGTTCTACAGTGGAGAGTAAATTAAGCAAGAAAAGAAAGTTAGCAGTTTCTTTGATTTAAATCTTTGTCATAGACGGAGAATGTCAAACTTACTATAAGTCCGTTTGCGTGTTGCTGTTCGTTACTTTGGTCCTTAAAATTTTGAGAAGACAATGTTAGACTACTCGTGTAGGTTGACGAGTCATTTCAAAAAGCATCCTGAGCATCTGCGCTGTGGAGAGCGGGCGGGATCCAGCCCTCTCGTCACACGGAGCTTCTTAATATTCACCCACTTGCCACATGCAGTAATCCTTTCATCACATGGTGGAGATCCTCCATTTCTTTCACCGTCAATAACAGGATTGCTCCACGAGGCCAATCTGTGATCTACACGTTTCCTACAAATACTTTTTGAAAGTGTTCCAAGTTATTTTTAAAAACAAAGTGTGTCACCTAACAACCACATGAAGCATTGCTCCACTTCCTGGACGGAACATGTGATGAAACGAGTACCGGGCTACACCCTCATCAACCACCGACCCAGATAGAAGCTGTAAGCGGGGAACTACCCCAGAGACACATGTGAGGAAACTGGTGTGCACACACAACAACAGGGATTACGGTGACGAAGCAAAAACTACAGAACGACGTGCAGATGTGGCGTTTACCTTGGCGATTTGCAGCAGTACAATACAGTGCTTGATGGACTCTACCATGCTCTGAAAGACAAAGACAGAAAGGGGAATTCACTGACTTGTAAACTCTAAAAAGACAGAAAGGAAAACGTGTTAAGATCTGACTTACACAAGTCGTCTCCTTCAAACTTTCAATTTTCTGCAAAGAAAAAAGGAAAGAAAACAGATTTAAAACCCAACAGTTAAAGAAAGCAGATACCGACGCAGCACGTGTCACAGCAGAACTGGTAGAAAACATGGAGCTCGTGACTTACTGCAGCAACTTTAGTTTTAGTTCTTTGGAAATCTACAATTTGTGTGGAGTCACAGTAACAAACAAGTCAAAGCAGCCGGCGTTCATCTGAGGGAGGAAGTGAATCACACAGCTGCCGGTAACAACAACAACTGAGAAACCCTGAAACTGAACTGCTTCCTCCAGCAGCTAGAAACAAAAAGAGAACTTACTTAAGACTAAAATGTTACGTTTTGCGAAGAACTTTGCTTTTGTGGATGAGTCTTAAAAAGAGCAGCTGTAAAGTTAATGTCTGTAATCTGTAATTATATCTTAACAATAATATACAAGCATGGAAACATTTATCCTCAGAGCTGAAACTGGAGGAAATAAACAAACAACAAAATCTACATATTTAGATTCTGCTGATAAATGTTGTGAAGTGAAATAAAAATAGATATTTTCAGAAATATGTTTATTTTTAATACAAAGTTACGATTTTTTTTATTACTTGTGGACATTTATTTTATTTTTTAAAATGTTAAATAAGTTAAAACTAGAACAAACAACAAGGGAGGACACACACATATCCACTTATATACACTTATGTATCAATAATGTTATTTCTCAAGCAAAGATTTAAACTTTTATCTGGTTCCAGCGTCTCCGATGTCAGGACATTCGCTGCTGTTTGATATCAAACTGAATATCTTTGTGTAGCAAACAGCTGATCAGATTAAACAAGACGTCATGTTTGGGCTCTGGGAAATTCTGACGTGCATCTCTGTGACATTGTGCAGACAAAACGATTCAATCAAAACATTAAAATCATCGTTAGTCGCAGCCGTTTTGTTAGCTTTTCAAATACGATGAACAATTCTAGAATTACTTTCTCAACACGAACGCTGACAAACATCAGGGACATTGGTCATTTCTGAACCAACGCAATAAAGAAATATTCAGACGGCTTGAAACTGACAGATAACAAACATGTTTCACTCTGACGACAATCCTTTTTCATTCCTCGGCGCGATGTGTCAGCCGGCTTGTCCCGCTGTTAGCCTCGGCTCTAATGACAGCGAGAACAAGAGCAGAGGACAGGGGACAGAGGACAGAGCGGCCCTGCTGGTACTCACTCTGCGTGATTCATCCTCTTTGCAGTCCTTGATCTTCTCATCAAACAGCTGCGAGAGAGTGACGGAGAACAAGAGATGAAAAGGAGACGGAAACAAGCTAAGATGGGAACACAGTGAACCGAGTGTCCTAATGATAAGAAGGTGAGAGGAAGCTGCTGCTTCTCTAAATACAAATCTTATTTTTATTAACTTCTGCTTCGAGAGTGAGATCAGCAATGCTCTCGAGAAGAGATGAAATAAAAGGAAAGTCATGACACGGATTCAAATTAGTGGTCAATTTATGCCATTTTGAGATAAACCTCCGATGCCTGCACTCAGAAGGCTGATTATTTATTTATTGTAGTGTTTCACTGTACCGACACCGGGGGAGGCAACTACACGGTCATTGTTTATTTATTTATTTATTTTTTATTTATTGTTGTCTCTCAGAAACAAAGACGTGCTGCTATCTGCTTTCGTTAAGTGCAATAATCGTTTTATTCTACAAAAAATAGTTTTTTTTAATTCTACAAAAAATGTTTATTTATTCTACAATTTTTTTTTTTATTCTACAAAAAAATGTTTATTTATTCTACAAAAAAATGTTTTTTTATTCTACAAAAAATAGTATATTTATTCTACAAAAAATGTTTATTTATTCTACAATTTTTTTTAAATTTATTCTACAAAAAATTGTTTATTTATTCTACAAAAAATTGTTTATTTATTCTACAAAAAATGTTTATTTATTCTACAAATTATTTATTTTTTATTCTACAATTTGTTTATTTTACATTTTAATACCTGGAGATATGTTTTTACTTAATACATAAAAATAAGTGCAATGCAGACCTACTTAAGAAAACAGAGGCAATGCAGACAGTGTTAAAATAAATAGAGATAAATGTCTGATTTGGTATTATTGTTAAAGAGAAAGAAACCCACAATACATCGACCACCCTGCTCTCTAAATATCACATATCAGTCGACCACCACAAATGCAGGTATGTAATTTATAAGATACATTTTACACATTTAAGGTTCCAATTTGGAATAAATGATTTGATCCATGTTTACATCTCTTCAAATGATCTCCATGAAAGTGTGAATTATTCCAGATGATATTTGATGATGTTGCGTCCTTACCTTTAACTGGTCAATCAGAATCTGTAGGTAGGCGTCAGCTTCAGATAGCTTCTTATCAAAGTCTTGGACACTCGGCACTAATCCCGTCTCGGCCTCCTGAGGACGGAGAACACAGTGAAGCACGAGTGCAGCTCGAAACAAATCCATGTCAAAACGCTCTGCTCGTATTTGCATATTCAAAGTAAAACCCACATATTCACTTATTATCCATTCATTTAAAAAACCCAAAAACAAAGCTGGTCTCTGTCACCTCCTGGCCAGGTAGGCTTTGTAAACTGTCACACAAAATGGTGGACAGAAACATCAACAGCTGAGGAGAATCTTCCAGCAGCGTACTGTACTGGGGGAGATGTGAACACTATTGTTTAAAGGTTAGCCAGCATAAAAGGCCGGCAGGTCCGTGTGTCTGCACGCCTGACTGGAGGCCAGCGCATGTCAGGCTTCAACAAAACTGAATCAAGGAACTGGAGGCTGGAGAGAATCTAGTTACTGTGCGATGGGCTGAGGTGCATTGTTTGTTAATTAGCCTTCATAGAGCCAGCAGAATCAGAAACACACAGAAACTCAGGCACAGACTATTTCATTACGTCATATCCATCAAAAGGTAATTACCAGACTATTGGCAGTACAGACGTGACCGGTCGTCTGCCTCCATCTGTCTGACAAGCACGAACAAGCCAACGAGCAGAGAAATGTGCGCACAGACAAGACGTCCCTCAAAAGAAAAACACCTCATATCTAACGCTGGAGCGTGTCGATAGCATGCAACACAATAACACGTCGATCCCAAGCAGACAAATCAGTGAGATAACAAACGCAGCGTGTCAGCAGCTACTCTGACGTGGAAAAACACAGAGCAGCTCTTGCATGATAAAACACAGAGTAATGGTAAACGCTGAAGACGACAGAAGCCCTGTTAGGAAAGGAAGCTCTTATCAAACCATGTTGGGTGCTACCGCTGCTTTGGGTTTGCTGCGTCGCACAGTCCTGTGTCCCGAGTCTAAAAACGGCCTCACAGGAAAGTGAAGAAAAGCCATTGACAGTCCTGCTTGAGTTTTAACTGTCAAAACATACTAGATTTATAGAGAACAAAGTCTTCGCTCAGCAGTCGTGAAGTCTGCAGTTAACTTCCTCAAAGGATCGAAAGGTTAGCTGCAACACACAGCTGGCCACACGAGGGCCTGAGCACAAACACGAGAGCGTTTCTGCTGCAGATGTGAACGTCTGGATCAATGTGTAACGACAAGGTTTGTTTGGATTGGCACATTCCAGTGCAACTTCCCCGGTGTGCTTACTCACACTGCACCGACACATAACTGGCATTACATCACGATCATGTTGAACTCGAGGCAGCCAACAGAACATCACCAGATTCAGAGCAATGCAAACACATTTACAGGTTCTCGTGTAAACACAGGGAGTGGACTGGCCTGAAGGGTTCACCCTGCTCCATTTACCTCCATGCACACAATATATACACAATAAAAACACAAATGGAGTTTAATTAAAACCTTTTTGCATCTAAAAAGTGTTTATTAATGACTATCAATAAATAAATAAATCGTTTTTAATCACTTGTCTTGGCTATATCTTGTTTCAATATTATTTAGCTTTTATTATATTGTTTTAATTCTCTACTTGAACGTTTTTATTTGCTGTACTTATTTACTAAGTTTTTATTTTATTCATTTTCAACTCAACATATCAAATATAGAAAATAAATAAGAAGTCTTACTTTTTATACTGACCGAAAAGGTGTAGGCTGAAGCCTTAGTGTATTACACCTACCCTTTGTACATTCATTATTATTATTATTATTATTATCAATTCTCATTAAATGTATACACTGAAAATGAAAGAAACAAAAGAAAATGTATATTATATATTAAAAACACACGAGTGTTCATACCTCAGCTGTATATTTGTTAATCAACTTATTTTTAAATATTGTTTTAAATCCATGTAATAATAATTAAAAAATATATATAAAAAATAAAAAAAATAATTATATATAAATAAAAATAATAAAAATAATGATATATAAATAAGAAAATGATATAAATAAATAATAACAAATAATTATATATATAAATAAATAATAATAATAAAAATAATTATATATAAATAAGAAAATTATATATAAATAAATAATAATAAATAAATACTTATATATGTAAATAAATAATAATAATATATATATCTTGTGTATTACATTTATTGTACTTTGCCCCTGTTTTAAATGAACCAATAAATTAAACCAACATGTGAAGAGAAACTAAAATAAAGCGGGGAAATGAAGCTGAAATGGTGAAAACAAACAAATAATAAGACAGAGCCCGTATCATTACGAAGTGAACGATAGCTCATGTTTTGTCAACACACATAATGAAGTTTTTTTTAAAGATAAGTTTGGAAGCAGAAAGTCAGAGGCATGTGGTCGTTTTAAAAACAGCCACTGTCCCACGTCACAGTGCTCACTTCTTCACTGTTCCTGAAATATTCCCAGATGTCTGCACATCCACATCCACTTCCACTAACTCCCAACACACACACACACACACACACACACACTCTCTACAAACAACACCCTCCCCCTCTTCTCCTGTTTGTCTTTCCACGCAGTGTGACCCACTTTAAAATGCTGCTGCCCCGGCAGCGCACTGCAGCCGTTTAAAGTTCCCCCTGCTCTGGTGCAGTGACGTTTGTGTGTGTGTGTTTTACTTACTGGGTGCTTCGCTCCAATGGACATGCTGCGTTAAAACCTCGCACATCTCCCCCATCAGGCCATTTAGCCCGACACAAGATTGGATTCTCTCTCTCTCTCTCTCTCTCTCACCAGTTTTGGTGAAGTTAGCGCTCTTTCTCCCTCTCCCTCCTCCACACAGAAAACAATCTCCACTGCAATATAAACCCCAGCAGCAGCTGGCTGTGCAGTCAGTCTGGCTACAGTATATCCTTCGGCAGCAGTTATCAGCTGAGCGTTTGGTATGAAGGCAGACAGAGCTGAGTTAATCCAGGACCCTCCCCTAGCAGGCAAGGCACATTTCCTCTCACGCAGGCAGAAGAGAAAACACACAAAGCGGCAGCAAGTGCTGACAGGGACAAGCATTAACAGACACTCTGATTGGCTGAGGCAGGAGAGGCAGATGTTTGGTTGACCAAGCAAGCAGGTCTCAGATTGGTTACTGCCGGGTCACATGATGCAATGACAGCAGCGGATTACTGCATGACTGTATGTGCAGGGAGCAAGCGGGCACACCTACCACGTCAGAAGGATTTGCCACAGAGAGAGGAAAACCAGAAAACAGGAAGGAGGGAGGGAGGGAGGGAGGGAGAGCACATGAAACGGTTGGTCATGATGAGGGTGAAAAGGAGGAGATGGGGGGGGAAGAGCTGCACGTCGGTGATGACGGGAGGAGAACAAGGAGGGAGGGAGAGCAGGAAATAAAGGTTGGCCAGAGAAACAACTGGAGGGCAGGACGAGCGAGAGAGAGAATTGGCTGAGACACGCTCGGTCTCAAAACTCATAACAAACAGACAGAAAAAATAAAACAAGCTGCCAGCAGCTCAGCAGTAAATCAAACTGACATCACGTCAAACTGAACACGGTCCAAGTCCAAAGCAGCAACATATTGCCAAAACATCCACAATTTATGATGACATGAATGTCACCATTATTTCCATTTCTACCCACAAGACTCTCAACTCTCTGTTGGGTAAAGAAATCAGGTATGAGCAAGAAAAAGTGCTGCTAACAACTCCTGAGATGCAAAGTCCCTTTCAAAGTCACCGCACGGCTGCTGCGGTGTTCCACACCTTCTTCAGCATCACATTCAAGGCTTTTCAAGGACTTTCCAGGCTCAATTTCCCTCACATTTAAGCACCAAACACGACATAGTTCTGGACACGAATCAAGGTTACAACACGAGAACTTCCATAATGAGAACTAGCAGGTTTAATCTGCATCATTTCACTTTAATCACTCATGAACGCACGTGACTGTCACGCTTCAGGCAGGTGGCGTGAAACAACGACGCAGCTGCTTCTGCCACAAGCATTTCTATTCTTGCATGAAATGTATAAACTCTCTGTGATCCATGTCTATTTGTGTCCATTTTAACTTTCAAGGCCTCTAAAATCCCCAAACTATCATTTTAAATACCAGAGGAAACCTCGAGTACATGATTTATTATGGAGGATGCAAATACGTGCAACGTGAGGGCCAATAGAAATCCTACAATGAAAGCTTTAATAGGAAGGTCAAACATCTATCTTCACTTTACAGTTACTCACCAATCCTGTTGTTGGCCTCTACACCAGTACTACTCTTCAGGTGTTACAAAGAATACACGCTTCCTGAGGCAAATGGTAAATATGTCATTTAAAACCACGGAGATGCAGACACAGGAGTTAACATCAACAAGCAAATAAAGCTGAAGGAGCCCGACAGCAAAACGACTTCTTCTTGTAAACGGACGATAGAAACTCACATTTATACAAACAAGTAAGCAGCATGGGACGACATGAACACCTTTCATGCCACGATTATCCTGCACAAAAACTAACAATCTTAAATAAGGTAATAATGCAATGTGATTATTTCTATGTTTTAAAATCAGGCTTTATTTTTCACTTCTCTACCATGTGAAGATATCCACCTTCATCAACTTATTGTGAGTTTTCAATCTGCGATAAAGTCGCACATCGTCCCAGTCGTACAAAAAGACAAGTGCGAGGTTACGTACTCTGAGTTGGAGGGTGTGACGGAGGATGGTTCCCTCTAAGGCGTGGATCCACTTCTCCCGCTCGTCTGCATCTCGGGCTGAAGACAGAAACACACAGTGAGCCACGTTTTACACACACACACACACACACACACACACACACACACACAAGACACTGAAATGACATGAGTACTGGTGACACAGTGATGGACGCTGAGCATTAATCTAGAAATATCTTACTTTATATATCAGAGAGGCAAACAATGCGTTTTACAGATCGAAACAGATCGAGTACATAACTTGCTGAAAACCAAATGCAGAAGATGTTTGGAGATTTCAGATACGTTTTCTTAAAGGAACATTACAGCATTTTAAGTTGCAAGCCAAGAAATAGTCCTGCACATAACCGCTGCGTTCAGACTTCATGCTAAACTAAGCCAAGTCTCCTGACTCTTTATCTTTTCATCTGACGCTC
The DNA here is from genome assembly GCF_900634415.1 of Cottoperca gobio. Taxonomy (NCBI): domain Eukaryota; kingdom Metazoa; phylum Chordata; class Actinopteri; order Perciformes; family Bovichtidae; genus Cottoperca; species Cottoperca gobio. The sequence continues at coordinate 26,485,381 of NC_041358.1, forward strand.
AGCAGGAAAACAAACGTGTGCTGCACAAAGTTTGCTTTCATGTGACAGATTTAATCAAACATGTTCGATCAGTGTATCTTTAAGTGAAGGTAAATCAAGCATGAAGATATGATCACTCGCGTTCCCCTCCGTCTTACAGTGACTCAACACCAACATAATCAAAAACCCTCATGATCATTTTAAACAATGAGTTAAAGCTCCTGCAGAGCGTCAATGCTGATTCTCTGAACCCTCAAAGACGGAGAACAAACAGACGGCGACAGACATTAAACAGTGACCCGGTACAAGCAACACACACACAGGCTGCGGCCGGCACACGCACACTCTGCGATGCCAGTGGCATATACACAGATACAATATGTCCTCTACCAACAAGGGCTGCTGCTAACGATTATTCCCATTGTCGAAAAATATCGATCAGCGTTTCCCAAAGCCCGAGATAACGTCCTCAAATGTCTTGTTTTGTCCACAACTCAAAAGATATTCAGTGTACTGTCACAGAGGAGGAAAGAAAGCCAGAATATAGTCACATTCAAGAAGCTGGAGTTGGTGATTTAGTTAAAAGTTGACAGCTAATGGTTAAATCTTTGCAGCTCGACCACCAACACACAGCCAGGGTTTAATGCGTCCGGACAGGTTGCAGCATGGATGCAACTGTTGTGTGTTCATCGAATGCATTTCAGTTTTCTTTTTGCATGGAAGTTCGGTTCATCTCTGCTCTGTGCACGTGTGTGACGGTCAGGAACTGTAACTCTAACAGCTGCGAAAGAAAGACTTAATAAGATATATGTCATTGAATTAGCTGTATCCTGTGTAAAAAGTCATTTTTCACTGAGCTGGAAAGTAGACGGTGCAGCAGATGAATGGCTGTGCTACAGCAGGAAAGCTTTTAAAGACATTAAAAGGCAGCCGAGGCTCAGGCCAATCCACTCAGACAGCGCCTCACTTTCCCCTCGGCCCAGCAGACTCTCCAGAGGAACAGATTACTGCGGCTAATGTTGTTTAGCTCTATTCATGACAGGAGAGGTAGTAAACGAGCCATTCAACAAAAACAAATACTCTAGTTGTATGAACTGTGTCGCAAGTCCAATCTTTGTCCTAGTTTGTGTCTCACACATACGCCATGATTTATATTCCTGGGGAGGTAGGCGCAGTTAGTCGACTCAGCAAATCTACAGCCACACGAGACAACACACGGCAAGTCATGACATGAACCTCCGATGTTAATATGCAGTTACACGTTTAAAAGAATAACCAGGAAGTTGTCCTTTAAATATATATTCGTCTTGATACAGACAAACGGGAGGAGAACAAGTCAAAGTTAGAAGAATGGACGAGATTGTAGGTATGATTTAATCGTGCATCGACGACAAGGACGTTTACCTTTTCATATTTGGAGTTTTTAAACACGGGACAACCTGCTAAAAAGTGAGCGATAGAATCCTTTTCCGTTGCCAGGCTTTTTCATATCCGTTAATTATTCCATCTCTCTTTCAAACTCAGAGTTGGTGATTGTTTGAACAGAGGAAAGACGAACAAAGACGAACAAAGACGAACAAAGACGAACAAAGACCGTTTGAATGAGTTTGACGACGATCAGCGAGGTAAAAGTAATAGAGTCTGGTGGCTTTGAGGAGAGCATATTAAGTTTGTTTTGTACTTTAATAAATTATACTAAAGGTCCAAACTTAATACTCACTTAACGCACGTGTCATAGCATCGTGCGGGAATGAAAATAAGCGTGATCACCCCAAGAAACCAGGAAGAGCACCGGGCTTTGTAGCCAATTACCTGAGTGGCCAAACCGCGAAGTTACAACTTCTGGGTCTCGTGATGCCATGGGACTCAAAAAACACCTTTTCCCATTGACTTACATTGAGTCTGTAAATCAGTGGATGATTCTCTTCCAAGTACTAACACCTAAATATCCCTTATTTCAGCCATTAGGTCTCCAACGCTCCAAGAGTATCCAGGTCTCAAATCTACCGCAGACGTTTGTCCCGAGATTCTTTTCCCACTGAAGACTAAAGCCAGATGTTCGTGGCTTTTTGTCCAATGGAAAAGGTGCCCAGATAAAATAGAGCCAGGAAGAATGGATAAAGTGCATCTACGGGTCAAAGATGTCGTTCTAGAGAGATCTTACTGGTTTATGGTTGAGGTCAACTTTATTATCCCACAGGGGGAAGTTAAAAACACTGTATGTGCACTAACACACACACACACATATCTTCTGCAATGCTGGCAATATAAAATGTGCATCATATGCAAACAACTAGTAATATAGGTGCACGTCGATCCCTCATTTAGTAGACTAGTTGCTGTCGGCACACATTGTTCTGGTTTGCTGCTGCAGGATTCTGCCGTTTGAGCCGGTTACATTTCAGGTGGAGTTTGTTTTTTTGGGAATAAACTCAACCCCGATGATCCTGCTAGCTTGCACTGAAATTTGGCATGATCTTAAACGTGCATATTTCCGAAGGTCAGGCCGAAGGACAGCACGCTCTGTTCTGAGATTACATGTCATCAGAAAGAGAAGCCTGCGTTGAGTCGTCATCATTTACAACTGTTTTTATTCTTTTCTAATAATGATGACCTTTATCTTCTGTTTTCTTTACGCCAACCTCTTTAAGACACCACTGAATAAATCTTTTACACCTCTCAAAACCCTTGACCGATGAAGTGTCAAGATTTTGGGAATCCTACCAACGCTGTGTCATCTGCATATTTAAAGTTAGTGTGAGCCGAGTGTAGAAGACGCACGCTTATGATTAATCATTTTAAGGGACGAGGTAGCAGATTTGAATCCGATTTGCTGACTGTGATCAGCCAAGAAGTTATTCATCCACAGAAAAAGTTTAAGATTTACTCCGAGAGCAACGACTGTGTTTATCAGGTTGGGGTTGGATGGTATTGAATGCACTGCTAAAGTCCACCAACACCATTTTAACCCGTTTCGCCTGTTCAAAGTGCGGATAGATGTTAACACAGTGAAACGGCTGTAAAGGGCTGGCGACGAGCCCTTTCACACCAATTACCAAGTTTTATAGAGGAACAAAAAGGGGCAAAAGTCACTTTTCTTTCCCTACAATTGCAATTTGACATTATAAAAACACTGCTTTTACGAGGCTTTTCACGTGTAACACAGTCTCAAAGCTAAGTAGTGTCAGAATAAGAAGGTGTGCTGACTCGAGCCTTTCACCAGAGGCTCCGATACTGCCAGAGGAAAGCAAAGCTGTCAGAAGAACTACAGACAGGCGGTACCGTTCTTCACACCAAACGACGCCAACCTTTCCACCTACCCGATATTTACAGACGGACCCCGGGAGATATTGGATCAAGACCTATGATCGATTTCTGCAAATGTAACAAATCATATCTTGGATAGAGACACACAAAGCAAGATGCTGTTGCAACTGAAATGCCTGAAAATAAGATACTTGAATATTGACGCCGAGCTTCCACATGAAGCTGCAGCCGTCCTCCGTCAGGCTGCAGTTCAGCACCCTGCTGTCCACAGCGACAGCGGAGGTCACCTCATGTATCCAGCTTGGGGGAACTGATACCAGACTAATAGATCTCCGATAAAGGGCGAGTGTGGATGTCATTGAACCGCCACAGAGTTGCAAAACAAAGCTGCTATGGTGACGGGTAGAGCTGCGATACCAAGAGGAAAAGCAAACAACATCTCTTAAACGATATACTGTGAAGGCCATCAGTTATCTCTGTGACGTGCGGAGATAACCTAAACGTAGTTTCGCTCTACAATACGACATCCCTCACACACAACCACGTTTTCAAACCAGGATATCAAGTATCAAGATATCTTCTCCTTCATAAGTGACGCCTGAATTATTTCTCAAACTATTTTTGCAGTAATCGTCTCGACAGCTGTTCTTCTTCACTGTACGTGTTCCTTGGGAATGCACCCGGCAGAAATGTGTGTTTGCTCGTCAGAGGAAGTGACCGACTTCCACGTCCTTCATTCTGTCTACTTAGAACCGAGAGGATTTGACCGCTTGCCTTGCACGATGTTCCTTTTTTTATTTATTTATTTATTATATATATATATATATATATATATATATATATATATATATATATATATATATATATATATATATATATATATATATATATATATATATATATATATATATATATATATATATATATATATATATTCTTTATTTATCTGTGTGTGTTATTTATACACACCAATCAATTGGCAAACTGCAGTTTATATCCACATAAAAAGTCATATTATTATTGGCCCCGTGTACGGCAGGCAACGACCATCTTCTGCTCCATTTTTACTGCCTCCAGATACTTACATCTTAAATGGGAATTTAGCGTGAATTAAATGTGGAGAAAATGCCACCAGACGAATATCTACATCCAGCATGTAGTACGTACACACACACACACACACACACACATCGGGGTAAACAATCACAAACATTTCCTTTCTGCTGCTCAGCCTCTCCCCATAACGCTCCTCCTCCTTTCTCCAGAAGGCCTCAGTGAATTATTCATCCCTCTCATCTTCTCCTCCTGCCATCTTCAGACAAGCTGATGAAACATTTCAGTACATAAGGGGGGGGGGGGGGGAATGTAACCTGTCAATAAAGTCGCAGCTACACAAATGTGGTGCGAAGACACTGCATAATTCCTCAGCGGTGATGTAATGCCGTCCGTTCAGTGCTTTGTTCATTTTATTTATGGTTTTCCTCCGACTGTAAACTCCTCATATCCGCTTTGGATCGAGTCGTGTGAGATCTGCACTTAGGAATGTTTCCAACTTGAAGTCCAGGTGCAGTCCTGAAGGAACACAAGAGGTAATCAAGTTGGGAAATTTAAAAAGAGATGCCAGCAGGTGATACTGAGGTGAGTCTCATGCTGGACGGAGGGTCCGGGCAGGCAGGGCGGCCTGATGAAGAGGCAGGAGAAGATGTGAGATTGATAGCTACTGTAGATAAGAGGAGGTGAGCGAGAGAGGAAAAGGGCTCTCAGGCAACTCTGATGCAGCGCTGGGGGAGAGAGGCCGATGAATAATGGATGCTTCTCTAAATAGAAAGACGGCACAGAGCTGCACTCAGAGCTTCTCTTCAACCGGTGAGCAGAACAGTCCCGTAAGAGGAAGCATCACGGCTCATAACATGACACACACACGCTTTGATACAATATCAAAATCACTGGAAATTAAAATGTAAGTAAATTACAATTAATGACAGACGTTCAAAATCCGTGTTTCTCTCATAGAAAACTGCTGCACATCAAATCAAGCGCTTCCTAAACTAACAGTCATTACGGGGCAGTCGACATGTTTTAGGGAAGCCGTCACGTCGCTGCACGCAGCCTGTGACAAACGTCCTGAATGTTGCGGCTGCAGAACGGAGCAGAAGATGTACAGAATATATATATATTTAAGTCTTATTTAAATGTTAGTGTATTTTGTCTCCAACAACGATGAATAATCGTTCATCGCGCCTTTCTTTACCCTTTAATACCGATCACAGAGTCTACACTCCTCCCACGCACGAGAGAGAGTATAGATATATATAGTTTTATATATATTTATATCTACATCCTGGGGGCTGACTGCATAACACGCAGGATCGTTTTACAGCAACAGAAATGTCCTCTGAACCCAACATCCTGTGCATCTCTTCATATCCAAGCTAACAGCTGCTGCGTCCACGATCTCAACTTCAGCTCACACACTTAGTGCTGACTCTTCCTCCAGCGGCGACACGTGAGAAGCTACTCCTCCAGGTGTCTGAGAGCAGATGTGTTCTACACATTTCATTGCTTTCTTTCAAACAGAAAGAGGATTATGAGGGGGGGGGGGGGTATGCTGCTTTTAAACTTATTCCCATGCTGCTAATTTAGCTGAAATGAAAAAGTAGAATCGTCTCATTGGTAAAGAAATTAATCATCATATTTACTACGCGTGTCGTCTTTTTGAACAACGCTCTAACATGTGAACGCTTTAAATTAGAACGTAATCGGCACATTGTTGCTTCTGTCTCTAGAAAATATCCACCAGAAACGGAACATACCAAATTGAAAAATCCAACAAATGCAGCTTTAAGTCACCGAGGCGTCACAGCTGATGCCAAAGCCTGAGATTAACTGTGGCACAGAAAGTTCCAGAATAAATTAAGACCATGACATGTGAGATATTTTCCCTCGACAAACACATCTCTATGAAAAATTCAATTGGGTTACATAATTGTGTAGCTAAACCAGCAAAGAGCAGAACAAACGGCTGCAACAACAAAACATCCTTTTGCCAAATAACCCAGTGACAACCGTTCACCTGAACCAAGACGCCGCACACGTTATACATCCTCACGGCCACTTCACCGTGAACCTCGATAACACACTAATGCACCGGAGCACGACACAGCGCACCACCCTGACCGCACATCCCAGAAAACAAACAAACGACGCCTCCTCCTCTCGATCCTTTCAGCCCGGGACCGGCATGCATGCGGACCACGAGACGTGCACGGTTTTCTCCTTACCCTTCCGTTTGTAGAACCACAGCATACAGCTTCGGAACACAGACATGGGAGAGGGCATGGAGGAGGTGAGAGGGGCGGGGGGCCCATGGACTGTGGCTGGTGACCCTCGAGAAGGAGGTGAAGTGTGAAGGGGTTAGGTGGTGGCAGGGAGGGGGGGGAAATGGATACAAATGGACAGATGGAAGGACAGAGATGAAGGAAAGGTGGAGAAGGTTAGTTAAAGACCTGGAGTGAGAGTAAAAAAAGAGTGTCTGCGGTGGACTGGACAGCTCCCTGTCAAAAAAGAGGGAAGGGGAGGCAGGACGGGAGGGGGGGGCGATGCTGTAGCTTTGTGGGAGCCAATCCTGTCCCTGTGGAGTGACTGGTCGGCAGATAGCGAGCGGCAGCAGCGGTGTAGCGAAGGGCGAACAGCAACCAAAAGAGACCTGAGCTCAGCTTCCTGCTCAGCAGTACTCCCTCATTATTCCCAGAGGCTCAACTGCAGAGACACACAAGCAGCAACCTTCCTCCTCAGCCAAAGTCGGGAGGGCCAAGGCGGAAAGAAAGAAAGAAGAAGCCTTACTTGCTCTTTCTGTTCCAGAAGAATCTGTCTAGCTTGCAGTTGAACAAATCTTGTTTATCTACAGAAATGTGTCCAACTTCACAGACCTTGAAGAGGTTCCACGGGGAGAGAAGGCACCCGGAGCATTGTGTAGGTTCCTGTGTGCATGCGTTTCCTGGCATTAGAGCAGACCAATCCAAGTCTTTTAAAAAGGCGGGGAGGGAAAGAGAAGTGAGAGAGAGAGAGAGAGAGAGAGAGAGAGCGAGAGCAAATGGACAGCAGGGACGTCGAGATCACGGAGAAAGAGAGGCGGTGACGACAACACAGAGGAGGCACGAGGAGAACTAAATAAAGGGGGACCGCTCACCTTGGAAATGGAAAGTCTTCTGGTCCACAGTGATGGTGAATGTGCTGTCGTCCTCGTCATCAATACCGATCACAGCTCCCTGAGCAAACAGAGAGAGGGAGGGGGGGGGGGGGGGGTCAGACAGCGGTACACGTCATACTCCACTTTCCATTTCTATCCTCACGCCCTGCACATGTTCCAGCAACCTCAGCCGGGCTCCCTTTCATAAATTACCCTTGGTCCCTCTCAGCAGCACATCTCATCTCCTCTTTGCCTGATCGTCTCTTTCTCACACACACACACACACACACACACACTCTCACACACATAAACGCGAGTGCAGGAACATGGCAGAGAAGAAGGGAGGGGAGGAAGAGGTGGGATTTGGGAGAGCGAAGGAGGAGAAAGGCGGGGAGGGTGGAGAGAGACAGACACCGGGGACCAGCAGCCGACGGGAGAAAAAGAACTGCAGAGACGCGGCTGCTGGGACGTCGGCTCCTAGCAACCGAAACAGGGCGTGTGACTCAGAGCTTCCTCACACGGCTCACCTGAAAGTGATAAAAATAGCAACTGGATAACATCAGAGGAGTCGCTGTAAAACATGACTGCAGCCCAATAAACTCCATAAATACCACCTTTAAGAAACTTAGTGAGCGACGTATACAAAGAATATACCACACATTAAAAAGACTGACCAACATGACGCGACCTGCATCGTGTTGTTGTGTAAAATAATAAACCACGGGACCCGACAACAACGAGGTCGCTCTTAAAGGGTTAGTGTGGAGTGTTTTTGTAGCAGACTCTGCAGATCTTAATTGTTGTTACTTTTGGACATGGAGTCGCTCGTCCTCCAGAGAGCTGGAATCATTTGACACAATGAAAAACAACTTGGCTGCCTCATGGGACTTTACTTTAACCCCAAAACACCCAGAATAACTTTATATTCAAAGCTTGTGGTTGCACGGTTCTTTAGAAACAGAACAGATCGAGCCTGTAAACTGAAAGGCAATAACATTTAACTTATTTATTACTCATTTAATTTATTAATTTTATTTATTTGTAGAAATGTTTTGTGTTTTTTCTTCTGCTGATCAAAAAAAATCTAATTACATCTCGACTTAAACAAAAACCAAGTCCAAGGTAAGTGAATACTTTACAAAGCCTTTGTAATTGAAAGGATTTCAATGACAGGGATTAATTATTCAGCTCCACGATGCAACACATCAAATCACCACAATACATTGAGCCAGCACGGAGTGAAACCTCAGACCTGCGACTACGTGTCCAGAAATGACACTGGATCCTTATTTCAGGTACTTTCAGGAGACACTTCCTCTCTTCAGTCACATTAATGGAAACATTTTCATCGTGCTCGTCGAGGCTTTTTGTTCCAGAACAGGTGTGGAGGCATAAAATATCGCTTTCACCACTGCTTCTGTGGAAACGCAAGGGAAACTTTAAATCGTGTTGATTTCATCATCTGATAAATAACACGAGCGACAGGTTCTGGCTTGGGGATGCTGCTCGCCGTCTACAAGTTGAGAACGTTTAAAGTTGGGAATTTGGAGGAGGAAGAAAAGTCTTGCCCTACGTCACCTTTTACAGAAGGTCAAAACTTCCTTTAAAAGAAAACGAGAGAGACACAAATGCTATCGGAGTGTTTTTATAATTTAATTTAAGACAATGCATGTAATCCTACCTGCTGGGTCTGATGCTAGAATACAACACCTTTTATTTCCAAGAACAAAAGAGCAAATTCTCTCAGCACTAATGTAGACTCAGACACTTGAAACCTTACTGCATTACCAATCTTCCTCTGCTTGTAAGCACTAAACCTGATCTTAGCCGTGTAACTGCTGCCACCTAGTGGACATTACTGTGTACTGAAAACACATTTTAAAAAAGGGAAAATGTTTTACTGGGAGAGCTAAAAATGCAAGAAGAAATATTGCCACATGTTGAACAAGAACAACAAATCCAGAAACTAAACCAATAGATCAGAAGAAAACGTCAGAATATAGAGTACCAGCCGTCTAGGGTTCAAAAATATAACAGACAGAGCAAAGCTCGTCACAAAGTCATACACAGGATGATGATGTTTTTACATTTAACACTTGAAATGATGAAGCTTGACGTGGTCGTACAACAAGTAAAACCATACTTTCATTTTTACCTTGTTACTCACTTACTTACATTAAACTTAAACAAGCAATTCAGCCAAACATGCATTTAGTTTATCGCAGACTGTGTCAGGAAGAGGATGGCCTTGATCGTGAGAATCTTACCCTGAGTCGCACACAGCCTCTTCTGGATCCTCGCATCATCTTGTCTTTTGACTGTAAATCAACAACATGACAAATCAGGGGTTAATGCGGTTAGTGTGCACCGGGGTCAACTGCATACAAACTACACTGTCAGGGTGTCCTGTGTGTCATTAGGCTATTAATATCCATGAGAAATTTGATCCAACTATAGTGTCCGAGGGTCAGAGAAGACTCCTCTCAACTCAGGTTTTGTATTTGAATGTAGCAGGGTTTTCAGAAAATCCTATTACACAATAAGAAAAGTCAGTAAAGTCATACGCTGGATGAAGGCTGAAGTCATATTACTTGAATTTAAGTCTGACTCAAGTTACAATTTCATCTATGTGCTTTGTTTTTTATTAATTTAATGTTTGATCTGATCTGAATCTTACCATATTTTTTGCTGGTAATGTATAATTTTCTCTACAAAATGTCAGAACACTGATAATATTGAATTAATCTTAAAACGTTTTGTCTGACCAACAGTCCAGAACTCAAAGTCATTCACATTACCAGCATACACAGAAGAAAAGCTGCAAATCCTCACATTTGAGAAGCGGATCAAAAGTCAAGTCAATAATCAACTTAGCGCTACGAGACTCTTACTTTGAATATTTAGAAAGAAGATTACACGTTCAGCACATGTGTCAATGCTCGTTTTCATTTACATGACAGAACCACATTCATGTGCCGCATTACCAGGTATGAAGCGGATGATATTAAAAGAAACAGGACTGGAGCCAGACTTGTTCACACCTCTGGATCAGTGGGGGGGCTTTGAAATGTACAGTAACTGCAGGTTTATTCTCACACCTCAGCAAGCAGCAGATCCCAGTGATTACAGTCCTGCATCTAAAGAAACCCATCAGTCAGAGCTCCGGCTCTTGGTATGCATGCTTACATTATTACATATTAAAAGGGGGGGGCCAGTGTGGCTGCAGCTTTTAATCAAATCAAGAACACACCAGATTTAACTAACCAACTGTTTGTAGACTGAGATCAGCTGATTAAATCAGTCAGCCTAGTGTGTGGAGAGTCTGAACTTGCCTGTATTGGTGAAGTAATGTGACTGAAATGCTAATTGTTAGTGACCTTATCAGTGAGGATTAGTCTGACCTTACCTGTGTGTTGAACTGTTCCTTAAAAGCTGGTTCATGAGGAAAGGATTTGTGTTATTGTAAGAGTTTGAGTTGAGCTACCCTACAAGTAAATAAGATAACAAATAATGCTTTGACGACTCAACTTGCTGGGAGAAGCAGACAGCTCTTAACTTGTTTCACAAACACTTTCAGTTTCTGATCTGCTTCACTCTCGACATTACTAATCAGAGTACAATGAATTCATTGACGTTGGATTTAACAAAAACATATAACTAGCAGCCACTGTCTCCTCGCGCAGTGACTTGTTAGCTATTTAGCTAGCAAACCAGCGAGTGTCGGCACTCGTATTTAACTACCAGAGACGAATATCGTCTCGCCAACATACATTATTATGTTTCTTTCTCACCTAACTCTGTTAAATATTCACAATAATGTTTCGCCGAGTTGGTGTATTTTAGCTTTCCTAGCTAGCTACATTAGCGGAAGTGGGGAGGAAATACTGCCATTCCATTGGTCAGTTGGTCTTCGAGGAGCGTTTCTATTGGCCTACACAGGCTTCCGTCATCGCAGAGCCTCGCCTCTCGGTGCCAGCTGAGACTCCTGACAAACACAAGGCCCTTATCCCACTTGTGTTTGACAATCAGCGACAACTTCTACAATATCACGTCTTCATCACTTCCGCATTTACAAACCGTGGACATGAACGTACCGTGTAGTATGACAGTAAGCCGGCGTTGTAGTCCAAAACGAACCAGCGGTACTGCCAACCTTTCATAACGTTGGTCCACTTGCTAAGCGGTCCCTCCATGATGGACGCCATCTTTACAATAGGCTACAGCTGGGGAGGAGTCGGATAAGGTGTGGGTGTCACCGGCGGGATGCTGCTGAGGAAGATGATGGTGAAGGTGCTTGAACAATTAACATTCAATTCATGGTTAACTTATTGATTATGTAAGGTGGATTTTACCTACATTTTCTTGCATTGAGAACTTTTATTTTTAATACTTTAAGCACATTTTCCTGATTATACTTACATACTTTTATTCTTTATTACTCTTTTTTTAAGTTACCCCAAATGTATTAATATTTTATGCAGGTTTCAAGAATATATTAAAACTATCAAAATCTAAAAAGACCTAATACAATGTAATTGTCTAAAGAGAATACACAATAATCTTTTTTTTTAAACTGCATTCAAAATCTTACGAAAGTAAAAGTGCAAATGTATTATCAACAAAATGCACATGCACACTAAATATATACTGTTGGGTGGTTTAATCTATAATAATACATCTTATTTTACTGTTAACTGATCATGTTTCGCATGAAAATGTTACTTAAGTAAAAGTATAATCAAGAAAAATATACAAAAGTTTTACAAGTAAAAGTAATAAATGCAGAAAAATCTAAATAAATAAAACAAACCCAAACATATCAAAATTATTCAAAAATAATGACTTAATAATTATCAAAATAGTTGCCAATTAATTCTTTGTCAAGTGTTTAATCAATCATCTTAGCTCTACTTGTATAAACTGTTTGGAAGTTTAATTTATAACAAAACATTCTTATGTTTTTTTATGCAAAAGTCTAACATTGTAAAGTAATTTAAGCTTTCAGATGAAATGTCTTTAAATGTTCATACATTTAAAGACATGTTAGCGGTGTGCTTACCGAAGAGGCTAATATACATTTGCTCTCTAATTGTTTGAAACTGATTAAAGTGTTTGGAGGCAGATGAACAAACAAAAACAGTATTCATCAATATCTTTATTATTTACAATAGGCTTAACACTGATAAGCAAAACTTCACAGTAATATAACGTGAGCTTTAAATAAAAAAACAAAACAAAAAAAAACACAAAATATATATTTTGTACAATAAAAAAGTTAATGTTAACATCTCTGCCATTGTTCTTGTTTTTTTAATCCCTGTTTAGATTCACATCTTCCATGACTGTGTGTGATGGTGTACGTCGCACTCGTACAACTGAAGAAGTGGCCTTTGGTATAAAGGTGTGTGCACACGTTCTCCAGACAGGAGGATAAAACAGAGCAGATGCAACATAAATAAAGACGATGAAGAAGACTGAGAATCAGATTTGAGGAAAAAACATTGGAACCAAATTAATTAATTTACCCCCCCCTCTCTTCCCTCCTTTTCATTTGTTGTTGTTGGTATTGTTTTGTATTATTGTGGTCACTCGACTCTGTAATCATTGATTGAATATCTACACGTTTTATTTCTTTATTTCTGGGCGGGTACACATTTGTTCTTGAGAAACCTGCTCCAGAGATCACGAGTCAGCAGAAACTTTCTTCTTTTTGTGGTCAGATTATGAGACAGCAGAGCGACTCATGCGTCCTTAGTTAGAGAGGAAACAACCACATGTGGCTGCACTAACAGTGCTAATGGCCACTAATACATAATCTTCATGGACAAAGTGCATCTTTCCGTTTCAAGTTTGCATCTGACATTCAACCTCCACGTGACAGAACTGCGTGCTGCAGCGATGTGTGCATCACAATCTCATGGCAGCGGGAAGACATGAACGCTTTAACGATGGACTTTAAACATGTGAATTCTCGCAGTGTACATAAATCATTTTGCTCACAAAAAAAAGGCACCAAGAATCATGAAAGAAAAAAGATGGCGGCATTTTTTCGGTCCATGTGTTTTGGAAACTCACAGTGAATAGAAATCAGTTCATCTCAAAGGATCCTGTTTGGCAAGAAATCGGACATTAAAATACTGACACACAACGACATGAAATGATATGAAACGCACCACAACACAAGTTGACAAAGAAACGTTTACTCGGCAATCCATCAAGTGTCATTAACAGGCATTTTTTTGAAAGTGTTATGGACCTGCAGTGTTTTACAGATTAGTTTTTGGAGTATGCAACAAGTGTCACTGAACCAATGTGTCCGAGGCCTTATCCAGTGTACATCAAGATGTGAGCCGTAGCAAAGAAAGTCGTGTCTGCGCTTGTACACAGTTTTTGTTTGTGCTCAAAAAACAGAGCAACTGCTTCTGGACTTAATTATTTAATGTGACCAAAATTAGAAATATGGGCCAATAAAGAAAATATAATAAATAACAAAAACAAAAAAAATGGCACCTTAAGAGATTAAAGAGTCATGCAGATTCGACCGGGTTCAGAGCGGTAGAATAATACATTCATAAAGCAGATATTCAGATGTGTTGCATTACATCTCTTCAGTCAAACACATTGCTCTTTATGCTGTAACCACACATAAATCTTTTTGTTTCCTGGATATGAAATAAATCAAATATTTACATAACTTTTTCTCTCAAAATAGGTCTGTGCTTTTAATTAAAGAAAAAAACAAAAGAGGAATAATTTAAAATTCAAGTTCATTACATAGACATTCTAAAAAGCATTGTTTTCTTTGAACCAAATAATGTACAAATCGCTCATGTGCTGAAGACATACTGCAGTTTTGTTCGCTGAGAGCTCAGTACTGCGTGATTAGTGTAAAAGTAGGTCTCTGCCTCTCGCAGTGTTCATACATGGAAGAATTTGAGGCACTGAGGACACGACAAGGCTTCAGGGAATCCAGCACTGTCCATACTCAGAAGGACACTTATAGAAATACTGTCCCAAATCTGCTCATGCGCTACCCTGTGCTCCCCCCCACCCCCCCCCCCTCCCTCTACTCTTTTACGCTCCATCATACAAGGAAGAAATGCAGTGTGCAAGAATAACTGGACATAAATATTGAAATGCTTTCGGGGATGTCCCGCATTTATGTGGCACTGTGTTAAGGTGTGAACATGAGTCACTGAAGCGAAGACGAATGCTGTGCATATGATAAGACCCCCCCCCCCACGTTCATTCTTTATGTTTTATTACTGTGGGAAATAAACAAAATAGATTCATATAAATCTTCTCTTTTGATTCGATAAGCCTGTATTTGGTAATACTTTTGATCTTATTTACACGCTTGATCCCTTCAGTCGCCTCGTGTGGACACGTGGGAATGTGTGTGTCGAAATGTTATTCTCAAAAACACGGCTTTAATCCAACCAACGAAGCAGTTTTGGGCAGATTTATAAATGTATCACATTTGTTCGTCGACTAAATGAAATGAAAATAAGAATCTGCACACAGAATAAAGGGTCGAATGGAGACCACGACACCTCGAGTCCGGTTGATTTACTTTCCAATCCTTTAGAGTACAATGGCTTTAAAAATGGCTTCTGATCACTCGGCTCACCAGACGCTGAGCAAAATACTTTACTGCGAAACTCAGTGAACCAAACTGCTGATTCACTCGTCTGGAGAGCTGCAACTAACAATTATCTTCTAGAATTACTCGAGTGTTTGGTTTATAAAATGTCAGAAAATAGTGAGAAATGTCCTCAAAGTTCAAGGTTTTGTCTTTAAACCCAAAGATATTCACATTTATATGATATAAAACTGAGAAAAGCAGCAAATCTCCACATTCGAGAGGCTGAAAACAGCATTTTCTGACATTTTGCATGAAAAATTAGTTTAATGATTAATTCATTATCAAAATAGTTTGAGATTATTTTTTCTGTCAACTAATAGTTGCAGCTCTGTTCGTTTGTGAAACACTGTTTGAGCTCAGTGTCAGTATGTGACGGACAGGTAAGCAGCGTGAGCTCAGACTTCACCTCCTCTGGAGACACACAGCTGACACTCGACATTCATCCCGTGGGGGCTAAACCTTCTCATGGTGCGACTTAAACCATTTTTAGTTTGGTATAAAGATTTCTGTATATGTACAGGTCAGAGCAAAAAGTGTCCACACTGGCATTTTATGAAATGGTTGTTTGTAAACAGTAAAAATAATAGATTTTGTAGTGATTTCTCTTTGAGGTACTTTCGAGATTCATCTCATTTTGTCCCCCAAAAAAAGCTGTCAAAAGAACCAGAAACATAAAAAAGGGAATATAAGCAGTCTGTCGGGTAGTTAGGGGCGACGGTTGGTGTTGTCACAGTGGCTACCTCTGTACAACGTCACTAATCTCTTTAATACAGCTGTGCAGGTTGTCCAGTACAGTGTTGGGCCCCACACCGCCCAGCCCTCCTCCTCCTGAGGACGAGGCCCTCAGTTCCTGCAGGCTGAGCTCCAGCTTCCCCACTGCTTCTCGGAAGGCAAATTTGTTCCTCATCTGAGGGATGCAGTCCACATAACCTGAGCAGTAGTCTAGCAGCTGGAGGCCAGCGTCCAGCACCTGGCTGCTGGAGGGGCTGTCGGAGCTGGCGTGGAGGGCGCTGCTCAGGCACTCGGCGCACTCCAGCAGGGCATCGCGACTAACTCGCTCCAGGGGAACCCTCTCCGCCTGCTGCCTGGTCCGCCGCAGTGCTACTTTGGAACCGGCAGATGATGGCGCGTGTGAGGAGGAGGCAGTGGTGGCGGCTCCGTTGGCCATTTTGGTGGGAGTCGTGTTGGTGGTGGCAGAGCAAGACGAGGAGAAGGAGGAGGAAGATGCAGGAGGCACTTGCGGTGGTGGCACTGATGGTCGGCCCGTCGTCGCTCCTGACATTCGCCCGGACCGGTGACCTTTCAATGCGTCCCCGTTTACTTCCACAGGTGCTCCTCCTACCTGCTCCTCCCCGTCGCCGCTGTAGGAGTGCTGCAGGCTGCGCAGGGTGGGAGGAGGAGGAGGAGCACACTTGGGTTTTACAAGTCGTGGCCTGTCCCGGTCTGCTTGGTGCTCAGACAGCAGTTTGAAGCGGTTCCCCTGAGAGTCTAGCCCGACCAGGTGCACGTCAGCCGGGCTGTGCTTCAGCGTGGGGGAGATCAGGACCGGAACCTTGTGGTTGTGAGTTGGTGCACCTGCTGCAGCTGATGAAGCACTCGAAGTCTTAGAGGGAGACGACCAACTCTGCTGCTGGTCCAGTCCTCCCCCACTCTCCTCCCTGACCCGAGACAGACTGTCCGATTCCCCCACCTCCCCCCCAACCCCTGGCACCCTCACGCCTACAGCAGCGCCCCGGGGTAATAGCTTGGCTTTGGGCCTTTCCCTGATCTGTGCTGTCCCCTCATCCATCCTCCTCAGCAGAGTTTCTGAGGGCCGTGCAGCCCCGTTCTCTGGCTGGGAGGTGGTGGAGGAAGTCCTCTCCAGAGGGGGTTTAGCACTGCGGTTCCTGGGTAAAGTCAGAGCCATGCGCTCCAGGTCTGGCAGCCCAGCTGACATTGAGGAGGTAGAATTGGACCTCGGGAAGGGTTTAGACCCTCCAGCTAAACTTCCACCCTCCTCTGACGAGGTCGTCTTTGCTGTCCGTAGCCCGAGCGTCTTTTTGATGAGTCTCGGGGTAAAAAAACCGGCCAACCCACTCCAACCGCTGCCGCTCGTCACCTGCGAAGCAAGCCCCCCACTAGAGGGTTTCTGTCCAAAAGCAGCCCCACAGCAGCGCGACTGAGCCTGGGTGGGTTCTCCATGGGAGTGCGAGGGAGAGGCGGAGAAGCCGGCGAGACTGTCCGACTGGGGCAGGGGAGGTGGAGCGCTGAAATCAGCAGTAGGCTCGTATTTCTTGTGAGGCTGCGTTTCCATCTCCCGGAAAGAGCTGCTCCTCTTGGGGGGCGTCGGGAGGTTCTGCTGCAGCTGAGAGGATGGTGAGGAGGAGGAGGAAGAAGAAGATTTCTTCTTTATGAAGGAGCTAAAGAAGCCAGTCTTGCGGTCTCGTGTAAACGTGCCCATATCCTGCGCATCCTCTAAAAGGCTGGCGGGAGATTTATCTCGTGACAGCTGTTTTCTGGGCAGAGCCGGGGAGCTGCCCGATCGGCCGTCCCCTCCTAACAAAGTAGAAGCCCAGCCTGCAAAGAGAAGAGAGGGCTGGATTAAAATAATGCAGCAACGCTGGGCTCAGCATGGACACATCAATCCTTGTTAAACGGTTACTTAATGCCTTGCAAACAGGTTATGAATATTACCACTCTGTCTTCTCTCTGTGCTCGCCTGTACATTAACGTCACTCATCACAACAGCTGCCTGATGCAATAAGACGACTATTCTCCTTCTCTCCCTCTCTCTCTAAAAGCTCTTCTTTCCTCCTCGGGGACTCGGGGAAGGAAAAAGCATTTCAGGAAAAGGGATGGAAAGTTTTCAGAGCATGCCAGTCATGCACGTGCAAACACTAATTTAATGATTTATGAGCTGCACTTGTGAAAACGTTGGATGATGAATACACTTGATAACAAACAGGAAGTACCAAACGTACATGTTCACAGTTCTGCTGACGTATAAACAAAACAAGGTGCACGGTTTTCTTTAATTAGAACTTAAGGATGAGAGAAACACAAGTGAAGGGAATCAGAGCAGCAGCAGTTTCTTACTTGGCATGCTTCTCTCTTCATTGATAGCGTTCGCATGTAAATATAAACGCAGACAAACAAGAAATATTAATACAACACATCAGACATCAAGTACACACTGTGGGTTCATTGATATCACACGTACACTTGATGTGTTCGGGTTTGTGCTTCATGACTTTGTGGATGAATATTCTCAGAACTCATTTATTGGATTTATGATTTCATTAAAGCTACTGTTCAATTTATTAATGAATAATTATGTTTATGGACGAAGACGAGAAAAGAAGGTGAAGAAAAAAGGCAAAGACACAGACGGGGACACACACACACACAGACAGAGACACAGACAGGTATATACACACACACACACAGACAGACAGACAGACACAGAGACACAGACAGACAGGTATACACACACAGACAGACAGACACACAGACAGAGACACAGAGACACAGACAGGTATATACACACACACACACACACACACAGAGACACAGACAGGTATATATACACACACACACACACACACACACACACACACAGACAAAGACGGGGACACAGACACAGACAGAGACACAGACACTGATAGAGACACACACACACAGACAGACAGAGACACAGACAGGTATACACACACACACACACACACACACACACACACAGAGACACAGACACAGACAGACAAAGACGGGGACGCAGACAGAGACACAGACAGAGACACACACACACAGACAGACATAGACACAGACACAGACAGACAGACACACACACAGACACAGACAGAGACACACACACAGACAGACATAGACACAGACAGACACAGATAGACAGACACACACACACACACACACACAGACACAGACAGAGACACACACGCACACAGACACAGACAGAGACACAGACAGAGACACACACACACAGGGACTGTCTTCTTCACAGGTAAACACACAAATGACACAAACACTTTATTTTCAATATAAAACAAATAAATAAGCAATAACTTAAACGAGACAAGACAAACAGACAATATTATGGAAATTTAATAATGTGGTTAGAAAATATGAATACAGGATTTAATACCACGTGTTGATCGGGATATAATGCAACAAATAGGACAAGACAGAACACGAGCAGGACCACAGATAACAGACACACTGCAGATACTTCTACAATGCTGTCCAACGACTCTTTTAGTTTTTGTGTAATTATTTTATAAAGGAGAAATTCACAAATCCAGATATCTCCGATGCAGATGTGTTGGACAGTTTCACTTCAGATCCCCACACTGCACACATGTACTACTTACAGTATTTATTGTAATAGTCGAGACTAAAGGTCCAGAGGGAAACTGCTGAAGAGCAGTTGGCAGGATCCTCTTTTCTCAAGACTATAAATCTTTATTCTGACTGTGTTTATATTTTATGGTTTTATTTGACTTTTATCTTCAACATTTTTTAATGCGTGTCAGATGACATGTGCACGAGCACAGAACTAGAACCTTGAACTTCATCGAACTTAATCAAATACTCCCGAGCGCTGGAGCGGTTGTAATTCTAGGCCCGTGTTCGGGGATTGATGTCAGGTCGTGTTTGCAGATCTGCCTGATCGACCGGCTGCCAGACAGATGGCGGCACCAGCGGTCAGTCGGGGAGGAAAATGACGGCCCTTCTTTTGAGGCGGCGGGCTTGGCGGCGCTGCAGGTGACTCTGTGTATCGCTGTTCTTTGGCAAACCTGCAGAATCATAGTGTGGTGCATCGGACTGGTTGGTAGTAAGGTAGGCATGTCTGGCTGTACCTGAGTGACCGTGCGTGCCGTGGTCTGATCGCCCGTCGAGTCCACCCTCAATGTTCTCCTTGTTTTCTGTGTGCTTGTGGAGTGTGCGAGATTTGGAAGGCAACAGGGGCATGTCGTGACTGAAGGGGTGCAGCGGTCCGCAGTGACCTGAGGACGCCGTCTTGCAGAGCTCCTCCGCCACCTCTGCAATGTAGAACAAAGATTGAGAAATTAGATAATAATCAATGGCAACAATAAGTTACATGACAACATATAATGAGACGTTAAACTCTTGCAATATGTGGTATATATATTATATTTGATCATTTCACTTCTCTTATACCAGATTTAACATTTTACGATGATCAGGGAGGTAAAATGACCGTTTCTGTCAATGGAGTCTGGTGTCTACGAGCATATTCATCTTATGTTTTGTACATTAATAAATTAGAATAATTGTCCAAATCCCTGTCGATATTCACTTCAATGTGCGTCACACAGGAACGTGAGCGCGTCCACTCAGGTGATTTGATTCCCTGAGCTTTACTACACGTACTGTAGACACGTCGCTGCTCCTATGACAGTATTTCTCAACAGGGATTATTAATAAAGTTCCTTGTAAGACTTTCTAGCCGTCTCTCAGAGAAGCTCAACTGAACCTGGCAGTTCTGCTGAGATCAGTAAAAGTCAGCCTTCTGAGAGAGAGTTGGCCTGTTCAGCTTATTCAGTGCTTCATGAAAGCAGCGACATGACAGCTGAGCTGGCAGCGGAGGATGAGCTTCACGTTACCTTCAGAGATGCTGGAGTCGTGGAACATTGTTTCAAAGGCTTGGTGGATCTCTGCAAATGAAGGCCGGTCCAATGGGCTCCACTGCCAGCCTGGGAGAGACAGACAACACGTATGTTACTACAACAAAGTACTGCATCTGACAACTATATATTACTTTAAATAAAGTAATCTGCTCTTTCACAGATACTGAAATATTAAGACTATAGTTTGTTCGTCTTTCCCTCTCTGATTACAAGCTGGCGTGTTTTAAGGCGCTACGGAAAGGGATGTAGTTCATCTCTTTATAAGCTCTCAACCTCCATTCATGTCTTCCCACTTGGTGAATAAGTAAAAGCTACTACTCACATGCTCTCATGAGTTCATAGACTTTAGGTGGGCATCCCTCGGGCTGCTCCATGCGGTAACCTTTCTCCAGGAGGTCATAGACCTGAGACAGATCGATGCCAGGATACGGAGACATGCCATAGGTGGCAATTTCCCACAGCAGCACCCCGAATGCTGCGAGGAAGACATATTTAAAAAAGGAACAAACATTAGCACATTGGAAATGAGCAAACAAAGAACACTCAGTAGGATCCGCTCATGTGCTGCTCACCCCAGACGTCAGACTTGATGGAGAAGGTGTTGTATGCGAGGCTCTCTGGTGCGGTCCACTTGATGGGGAACTTGGCTCCTGCGTGGGCAGTGTAGGTGTCACCAGTCATCAGCCTGCTCAGCCCGAAGTCTGCCACCTTCACGACATGATTCTCCCCGACCAGACAGTTCCTCGCCGCAAGATCCCTGAGAGAGGGACAGTGAGAGGAAGAGGAGGAAGAAGAGAGAGAAATGAGATTACAAATGTACAAGAACGCATATAAATACATACAGACGCCTGGAGTTAGAGGAATAATAATAAAAGATCTGTTTCTTAAAGAATAAGATCCTGAAATGTAATTATTGCGTCCTGCGCTGCAGTATCCCCTCACCTGTGTATGAAGTTCTTCTTCTCCAGGTATTCCATGGCAGAGGAGATCTGTGTGGCCATGTACAGCAGCACCACAGCGTTCACCTCCTCCTTGTCACAATCTCTCAAGTAGTCGAGCAGGTTGCCGTGCGGCATGTACTCGGTCACGATGTAGAAGGGAGGCTCCAACGTGCACACGCCTGTGGGAGAGGCAGCAGTTCAGTACGGATGAGAACAACCACGAAGGGCTCGTGCGTTTATAAAAACCTACACACAAGCACTATTTAAGGAAAATCTCTGATCTCTGATGATCTCTGATATTTAAGGTCAGAGTGAGTTGAGACTCAGGAACTCGTTCACTCAGTAAGTGTTGATGAATACTGACCGAGGAGCTGAACGAGGTTTGGGTGTTTAACCTCCTTCATAACTGCTGCTTCTTTCAGAAACTCTTCAACTTCCATGGTGTCCTCCTGTCATTATGGGAAGAAATGCAAAAAGAGAAATGTTGTCAGTGTTGGACAGACGTGTATTACCAAAGTCTGCCTGCAGGTGGCGATCTATAACCACTTTTACGATTCAGCCTTCTGCAATAAAGTTCAGTGAAATTGAAATCAACATAAGAGGGACGTCCTACCTTCAGAGTCTTGACGGCCACCGTGAGGTTGTACTTTTTCCACACTCCCACGTACACCTCTCCATACTGGCCTCCTCCCAGCTTGTGCTTCATGGTGATGTCTGTGCGCTCCATCTCCCACTTGTCGTGGATCGGTGACACACCGTACACCGTGGGCTTGTTACATTTGGGCGCTGGGTAGTGCAGGGTGGTGACCAGGCCGTCGGCTACAGTGGAGTGGTGGTGGACCAGCTCGGCCAGGGTGGCAAAGCGGCTCTCAGACGTCACATATACCTGAAGGGGGGGGGGGGGGGGGAGGGAGGGGGAGTCGGGGGAGAAGGAAAAGGAAAAGAGGAAAGGATGAGGAGAGGGTCAGAGAGTTCACTATTAAAAAAAAGTCACTAGAGTAAAACAGCTCCACACAACTAAACCCTATAATCTTTACAGGGTTCCTACAAATTGTGGTCGATGGATTTCCATGTATTTAGGCCAAATGTTCATGACCAAACGTTCTGTGAAGGTTTTGTATAAATTATAAAGTGAGGTTGTTTTTTCTTTAATCTCATTCCAGACAACTGGCATTAGACAACATAACTAATATTTATGCTTAAGGATAAATAAGTGTATTTATTGTATTTGTACCGTCTTCCTGTCGCTTCCTGTGGGACTCAACGGAAAAATAAGACGCATACTAAACATATTTGGTTCCCAAAAAATGCAATTTAAGTATCTTTCTAGCAAATAACAATTTCTGAAATGCCAAAGCTTTCCAGGTTTTTCATGACTTCCATCGTCCACCAGAACTATTCTCTACCTTTCCATCAGAGGACGTGTTGATCCGGTAGTGGTAGACTCTCCCCTCATAGCGGAGAGAAATGGACAGCTGTCCGGGGCTGCTCTCGCTTTCCCGGACCAGGAAACTGCCGTTGATGAGGGACGAGAGCAGGTACTCTGCGGCGCTGCGCGACACGGGCCCATGGTACCAGCTGTGCTTCTCCAGACTGTTGACTGGCGTTATGTAGTTGGAGGGCACCCAACCCTGGCCGTTCTTAGAGCGCACCTCACTCCACTCTCCATTCTGGTTGTAGCCCAGCACGCGCAGCTTCTCACCTGCACAGAGGAGCGGCTACTTGTAAGACTGGATGTCATGGTGATATAATCAGAGGTTAGAAAGATCTATATAGTATCTTAGCCATGTGTACTGCACTTTACAAAGAGACTAATCAGTACTTGAGGAAAGGCTCTCATCAGGTCAGAGCGTTGGTCATCAAACACACCACACACCCACACACACCCACACACCACACACACGAGAGGAGTCATGCATACGACCTGCCTCTCATTGACGCTACATCAAAAGCTGTGCAACAATGATAGGGTTGGGTGAGCTGCATATCTGTCAGAGAGCTCGGCAAACGCAGACATGTAGTGACTTGGCCCGTTGTCTCTATCTGCGTCTGTCTCTGACGTCAGTGCAGGAGACATGTGAGAGCAGAGAGGCTGATAGAGACTGAAGGAGAGGGAGGGGGAGGGGGAGGGGGGGGGCAATGATCAGTCCTGCAAGTCTGATGCTCGGAGAAAGAAAAGGAGGAAGGTAGTGACTGGGAGTGTGTGATGGTCTGGCAGAAAGCAGAAGCTCAGCTAGGAAGTCGACCCACATCTGCATCTTTCTTCCTGTCCACATCCGTCTGAACCCCTCCCACCACTCTGACCCTAAGTTCAGTTAATATTTCACAGAAGGACCATTTCTATTTAAAGTACTCGCTCTTTGTTTCCATCAATTCTTAAAGGAAACGTAGTTTTTCTTACACGAAGAATAAAAAAGAAACTGAGGAAGGTCTTGATGAATGGGGGCCGCGTTTAATAAAAACATCCGTTTACAAACTCTCACAGAATAATCAAAGTCTCCTTTATCACTACGTCACAAACACAAGACTCTTCACTATTTAAAGTGAACAGTCTCCCTCCTGCTCAGGCACGCGGCTCGTCGGGAGCGTTTTCAAGAGTAAGACTTGAGAGAGAATGTGTTTGTGAAGTCGTGAGCACACGACTGGATAAACCAGACCTGGTGCATACTGCACGAGTTAAGTGAGAGTGTGTAAACAGATGTTTTCATGCAGCTTTCCTGCGGTTAAACGTGGCTCTCGTTAACTTAAATTCATCAAGACTTTTCTGTTTTTTGAGTGTTTGTTTGCTATGGAGACGTGCAAGAAAAACACAAGTAGTTTTCATGAATTCCAGGTAAGACGTCGTCCTTTAACCCCTTGGAATAGTTTGCCTCTGATGACTACATGGTATGTTTCCTTTAAGAGGGTGTTAAAACAACACAAGGGGCTCAGAGGGTATAGCGTGTTGCTTCAGATACCCGTGAGACAAGGACATTTGATGCAGGAATTCAAGATGCCTTCGCCTAAACACTGCAGTTTATAATCCTCACACAACTCTGGACAGTCATCACAGCAGCAACTACTTCATCTTTGATTGTTTAGTAAACAGCTGAAGGAGACTTTAGGTCATCGTGACTCTAATAATGCCTCAAACTGTGAGAAATAACAGACATGCACCTACAGCAAGTCTCGTCAGTCTGACGACATGTCCCACTAACACTCTACGCTTCACAGAACTACATTAACCAGAGATGCGTATCCACAACCAGCGCAGCAGTACACCAGTCTCCTCTGTGTCTGTAAGTTCTGTGGGAGTGGAAACACTGACTGCCTCACACTGGGAGCCATGTGTGCCCGAAGCCGGGCCTGGTTGGACCTGGCACAGAGAGGAGACAACGATTAGCTCCAGACGCGGTCCCTCTCTGATCAGCCCCTTCCCGCTGCGCTCATTCACCTGTTATTATTACAGTTGAACGTATTATATTAACGCAGCGTTGGAGGCACGCTGGGGTGTTTTCCACGTGACGGAGCAGAGCGCCGGATAGATGGGGAAAGTGCAGAGGAGCCTGGGAGCGCACATGTGCTCGCATGTGGGCAGAAAACTCAGATTCACTCCATGAGTCAGGGTCTGAACATCGTTTCCGTACCAGGCAGCTGCCGTGGAAGTCTTAAAATCATGGATAATTAACACTCTGCCACGTTTAATGCTTCAGATCGGTTGGAGACACAAGCCTGGCTGTCTCTGGATAACATGAGGATATTTTAAGCTCATTACTCAGGGGAGAGGACGTTTGGACTGAAGAGTTTGAAGTCATGAAGAGATGTGTAAGAAAGAGATTTAGACATAGTGTACGCATTAATGCTATTTACATCTTCTCAGAGTCCAAATGTCTTTAAATGTCTTGTTTTCTCAGTCAAAAACCTAAAAGATAAGTTTAATGTGATATAAAGCAGGAAATCATTAACATTACGCCTTCAAATTTACTTTAACGATTATCAAACATATTTGGCTATTCTGATGGATTTGTCGACCAATGGTTGCAGCTCTAGTTTGGCTGTGAAAGAAGTAAAGTGAGTGTGAAGGCTGTGTGGGCGGGTGACGAATAAAGCGATAGGCTGAGGTCAGATACCAGCTGATGTCACGACAGGGTGCAGTTACAGGGACGGTGAGCTCGGTTGACGTTCCTCTAGCATAACTACACTTTTACTCATCGAACATCCTTTCAGAGTCTCTGACCTGCCAATCACAAGCCCTGCCTCCAGGATGTTCCTACATGTAAAGCAATCCCTCTGTTCTGTCGCAACAAATGTCAACATACCAGAACATGGAGAAACCTCTACATGCGTAACATCCAGCTCAGCCACATCCTTCAGAGATGATGCATGGAAAGAGAGAACTGGAGGACGAGTCCTTCAAGTTTGGCATCAGGACATAATGTACGAAACCTCCGTGAGGCATATAGTAAACAAACAACTGGTTATGTGGATCATAATGGTGCGTTCAGGTGCTCCTTCAGATTCATTTCAGTCCCATTTCCCAAGTTAGGAAGTCTTTTTCGACTCGTGATTTGAACAACATTTACTTTCCTCTGCCGTGTTTCTGACGACAACTCTAAGTCATGAAGCAAAACTTTCTGAGTTGTTGTTCACGTGACTTTTCTCAGTCGGGAACTCATTTTCCGACAACATCAATGCAGCACAAATGCCATATCTCGCAAAGTGAACAAAAGTGAAAGATAATTTGTGTGTGGGTTCTTCCTCGCCCCACGCTAACCCTTTTGTTTCAGTCACATCAGATCAGTAGTTTTTCCTTAAAACAACAGTACTAAGCCATTCGTTGTTTACCTTTAGTGATGCTGAGCGTGTTGTCTCCGCTGGCGACAAAGTCATAAAGTGCAACGAAGAGGTTGGGGTCGCTCTCGGCCGCCCCCAGTAGGTTCTCCTTGGAGCTCCAGCGCACTGCCTCCGTCAGCGCTGCAGAGTCCAGGCCAAACGGCCTGTGGAGAGCTTCTGGAGGAAGAGAAGGAGCAGGGGGAAGAGGCAGAGAGGATAAACCGTTAGACAAAGGT
Source organism: Cottoperca gobio (assembly GCF_900634415.1). NCBI lineage: Eukaryota > Metazoa > Chordata > Actinopteri > Perciformes > Bovichtidae > Cottoperca > Cottoperca gobio. Next base: position 26,512,092 of record NC_041358.1, read on the forward strand.
GACTGAGAATGCAACGCCAGGTGGACAAACATCAGAGCCTCAATCGCAGACAGAAACATGTTCCAGTAGAATAAGTTGTTTTGTGTGTATGAATACCTTTATCGTCATTGTACATGTACAACGGAATTTAGCGTGCCAAGCTACATAGGAAGAATAAATTATAAGTAAGAATGAAAAGGCCTGGAAAGAGTTATTGTGCGTTTCCTGCGCGGTCACCCTCAGCACATAAAGCTGTCCTAATCCAAAACGTCAAAAGTCTTGAGGCAAAGAGTTGTCGATTATCAGGGTCGCCGAGGCAACACTGAAGTCCTCAAACCGAATCATTGAATTATAATCCTAAACGTCAATTGTGCAGATGGTCTACCTGTCTGTCCAGGCCGATTCTGTTGCCTGAGACCTGTTTTGAGATGACGGCCGTTCAGAGCCACCCACTCTTCCTCAAAACTGCTGCTTGCCTGCAGGCACCTTAAAAGCATTACTTTATCCAATCCACGCTCTGAAGAGAACTGTTATCACGGGCCACACACAGAAGCCTGCCGCGTCTCGCCCGAGCCAGGTAAGATCTGAGGTGGGAGTGTTTTAGTATGCGTGTATATACGGAGAGCAAGAGGGAGGAGCATTGGGGAAGATCATCTCTGCACAAGATGCCTTGATTGATTACCATAGCTACATAACACACACACACACACACACACACCCACAGGAACACCACGAACTAGCACATGCGTAGCTTACACGTACTACACTCAGCAGCTGCTGCCAAAGTCACTGCGTGTCTGGGCAGCTGCTGAGCCAGTGGGAGAGGACGGGTGGTGAAATAAAGGGGAAGTACTGCAGTACAAATAACTTTGAAGCAGAAACTGTATCCCACAGCGTGTGATTTCTCGTCTGACAAATGAGGTGAAAGCGACACATTTACACGGTGATTAACCTCGATTTCTTTTTGGGAATAACTTTAAACATAAACAATGTCCCGAGCAGAAGCCTAATCCATCGCGTCTGCAGACAGGAAGCAGCGTGTGTAGTCTCGCAACGCTATCACTGAAAACAAAGCGGCAGATTTGTGTTTACATTTAATCCAAAACCTCGCGACCCGACCCCCGGCGGATAAGCGGTAGACGAGACGGTGGATGGTAATCCAAAAACAACAGCCTTGCAATAAACCCTACATCTAAAATGGTTTAATTGTACAAGACTGCATTATACTGAGTATTGTTTTAGATGTTGTCAATGCGAGCAAAGATATATTTAAAAACAACAACAGGGATACCGATAATATCTCAAATCATTTTCACATCATCACCTACTCAAGAGCACACACAGGGGACCTGGCTGCATTACTTTTAAATAGCAGCTATACGACGTACAACTATACAATACAACGAGGTTTGGTCATTATTCCTTTACGACGGCGAGGTCGTCTCCCGTACGCTGGTTTTTAGATCAGTCAAAATGCAACTAAATGGTTGACGTCTGAGATAAATCACATGGCTATGATTTGGAGAACATAAAGAGACGACATAAGGCAGCAGGACAGCTAAAGGTCATCTTCCAGCTTTCAACATCTGCTGTCACGACAGGCAGGGAGCCTGTCGTGACAGCAGATGTTGAAAGCATTCAGGCAACACAAGGACACTAAATGATTCATAACGGTTTCTTTCTGTCTGCAACGCAGCGTTTAAAACAGAACGACATTTTAGATAATACGACAAGATAAGGGAGAGAACAGCCAACTTATCTAAGAGATGCAACAAAAGCTGCCTGTGAAAACTGGACCGTCAGGTCAGCTACTGTGGGAACAATCACACGCAGCTCAGAAATCTACATTTCTTTCAAATTCCAGTTTTAATTTGATAATTGAGAAACCAAACTTGATAAATGTTGGACGCCAAACCTTGGAGTAAATTAGAGAGAAAGATGCAGACGTTCAGAGCGAAGCTTCGGAGATTAAAACCCCATGTTACATACTGAGACCCGCTTAGTTAGTAAACACTTTGACCAACCATCCAACTGAAAGATGCGTCTCATTTCTCTAATCTTGCAAAGTCGGCAGAAATTCATCTAGAAATGAAGTGTTTCCCATTGTGAGTCTCTGCACCATGTGGCAGGCACATGCATGCAGATTAGAGAGTTACATTATCTCAATATCTTTCTCCTTTGCCAAACAATTCATCTCCATATCATCTAATGTTGCCCACCTTTGTTCTGGACCAGCATGCACTGCAGCGCGGCACTGGCCGTGACCTGGCTCAGCCACAGCTCCCAGTACATCTTCTGGTCAACTACCAGTCCCAGAATCCAAAGAAACACTGTGTGCGTTTTCTCAAATCCTCTGCGCTGACTCCAAACAGTTGTTTGTAAAGCTGGACTGTGTCTATGTCGACTGAGAAGCACAAGTGTACATTCTCCTGGAGCACGAGCTACTTCTCTAAAGCCATCTCCTTCAGCGCGGGAGCACACATGCTGTACGCCAAGCAGAGAGACGGAGACCCCCCAGACAAAGTATTTCCCCACACTGTCCTTGACTTAACCACCTAAACTTCTGAAGTTACAGTAGTGACTTGCAGCCTCCTGCTGGGAACTCCCTACTAGCTTTCATGTGGCCAAGGGGAGTCAAGATTTCCAAGGTCCAGCTGGAGAGCACAGACATCCATGACTGATGTTCTCTGTGGTTTAACGCACTGTAAGGGCTGGCAAAACGTGGCAGAGAGTGGGAGCAAGAAAGAGCGTGTGGTAAAGGGGGGGGGGGGGGGGGTGCATGTATGTACAGAGGTTGGGGGGGGGGGGTAGGGCAGGGTGCATGGTATGGAGGAAAGTAGAGTTGAATGTGACATGCGTGTGTGTGTGTGGGAGTGTGTGAGGCCAGGACCAGCGCTGTGGCCAGCAGCAGATGGCCGGTCTTGTTCCCCTAGGGGAGAAGGGGGAGGGGGGTCCTATTGACCCACACTTTTCTTGTGCGTGAGTGTGAGCGTGAGTGTGTGTGTGTGTGTGCATGACTGCAACTGCTGGGCCAACTGTCAGAGCTGCTCATCTTACATATCACATCACTCCTCTCAGGAATGTTTATAATGAAATAGTGATATTATGCTGTTTGTCAAAAGGTCTCAAATTGAGTAATCTCTCTTCCAGTCAGCCCCGACAAACACAAAGACTCAAAAATGAAATCACTGATTAGTCAAGTACGCCACGTTATCAAATAACCTACTTGCATCAAGTTAAGTTTAACAGCATGATCCAGTTTCATTATCATACTTCTTAAATCTAAACCTTCTTATTGCCAGACAAAAGAGAAAGAAAGCAAGATGCTGTTCCACTTGGCCGAGCTCTCAAACCTCATGTGCTGGATCTTTTGATTGAGAGGGCAGTTGGTCTGCGTGGGGTATGTCGTGTGCCCGGTGTGTGTGTGTGTGTGTGCTGTGAAGTGTAGCACATGTGCGTTCTGAAGAAACGACGGCTTTGTGTTGAGCGGAGTAGAGAGGGTATTTGCAAGTCTGAGAGGCACGACAAGCCTGCACCGCTTAAGACAGCTGGGACAGAGGTGACCCTGGTCCTAAAGCACGCACATGCACGCACACGCACACACACACAATGTGTGAGGCTATCTCCTTGGCTGTCCCCCACAACCCTGCTGCTTCCCCTGCAGCTGTTTGTGTGAGAGTCTGTGCCTTCATGTGTCTATAAAGCTTTCACTTCAACAGCTCCACCACCTTGTGCCAAAGTATTAAAACAACACAATAAGAACACTTACACACCCCAATCAAACACAATACAGATCGTATCTGAAGCCCATGAGCAGCGAGGTAAGGGTGTATTTTTAGCAGCTGGAGAACAAAACATAGCAGCATGACATCCAGAAATAACTCCGCAGAGCACATAGTGATGGTGGTGCGGAGATAGACCGCTGCCTGCCTGCAGGAAACTCAAACCAAAAACCTGAGACAATGCCACGGATGAGACACAAGACGTTACATAAGCCTATAGGACAGGCCGGAGCAGATCCGAGTCATAGATATCTACGACAGAAAAAGAGGATTGTCAGGAGCCAGAGAGACTGGTTTACAAGGTCTTCTGATGTTCCCTGGTGATCACATTGTGCCTCACTGATCATGTTGCAACAACTCTAATAAACACAAAAAGAATGGACACAGCATTTGCAATATCGCCAATGGAGATGAAGCCTCGTCGGGTTTATTAATCAAGGTTTGGACAATTTGTAGGTGTAATATTCAAGCACCTTCAAGGTGCCTAAACCAAAACTGTCCAGACTCTTGAAGCCTTCATCATCACATGTGTAGGGAACATATACACAACTGTGGAAATGTTAGTTTACAGAATTCCTTTTGCGCCCACACATCCATGTGTAGATCGTTTGTTTACATGTGTGTGTAATGAAACAGCTGATTATTTAGAAAATAAAGCATTTTTAAATTACATTCGTATTCAAGCATATTCCAAACTTTGCAATTATAACAGTTCAATTTAAGCATTTTCTAAACTTTCAAGGTTTTTTACATGAATCGAGAAAGTAAACGGGAGAAACGTGGTACTCTTTATGTAGAGAAAAATAAATACAGTAAACAAGATAGATAAACAATCGATGATGATTCCAGGTTCTCAAAACTTCTGCTTCTCTGTTTTATATCTTTGTGAAACGGTTATATTTGAGTTTTGGACAGTTGGTTGACAAAACAAGACATTTAAAGACGTCACCTGGTGTTTTCCAGACCAAACACTAATCGATTACTCAGGGAATGAAATCACTAATGGGTAATAAAACATAATCCTATACCGTACAAACCAAGAAAAGCAAAGTATCAACGCTATTAAGTACAGGATACAACCCTAGTCATGGGAAATACAATGTTTGTTGACATTTGTAGTAGAAAGATGACTTTGTGTTCAGATTTGTGCATCGTTAAGTTCAATGGATTTATCAGTCCGGATTAATCAATACAGAAAAAGAGATTAGCTGAACGTTACAGCCTGGAGCGTGAATGTGGAGGCAGTCCATCGCTGGAGAGAGTCAGTTGTTGTTCATGAGGACTGGACAAAGGACAATAGCCTCCTCACAAGTGTGTGTGTGTGTGTGTGTGTGTGTGTGTGTGTGTGTGTGTGTGTGTGTGTGTGTGTGTGTGTGTGTGTACTGGCTTGTTTATAAGGACTAGAAATGAATTGTGTAAAAACAAACAACCCTTTGACTGCGTTTCAGGCTGATATCAATCAGTTACCTTCAATAACCACATGTATACGTTCACACACGTCCACACCGGCAGATTCAGAATTCTTCTCCTTGAAATCAGACCTCCGCCTTTCACACACACGTCTGTGAGTAAGTCATTATACCCGTACGAACAGGCCGCTGCAGGGAACGCCCGTGAATGTTCTTTATTCAGCTCTATCTGTACGGCCACCATGTCGGCTGTCTACATGGGGATACATCAATTAGGGAGTGGACAAACACCCGTCTGGGCCTGAGGGCCAGAGGATCATCCTGGAATGGAGAAGGATGGAGCCCTAACCCACAGCTCGGCCTGCCCCTCTCAGGGCCCGTTATGGGTTAATAATGGGCTCTAAGTGCTTCCCTGTAGGTGTGATCGCAACAAAGCTAAGTGCTCCTTTATATGACAGCAGAGACGCTGGGTGGCGTAGGATTGAGACTTGAAATACTCCTCGTCAAAAGGAGACTGGTCTGCGTCACATATAGAGGGAAATATAAAGCTTGACATGCTAATTATTAATTATTTTTTAAAGATGTTTTGGGTGTTGGATTTTAGTCATCTGACGTCTGCATCTTAAGTTCTCAGAGTACAGACTTTTAACGCGACGCTGTTCAGAGTTTTAATCACGTTAGTCTTGGAGAGCAACTCGGGTTAAGTGCCTTGCTCAGGGGCATAAAGGTGGCAGCACCTGGTATTGAACTCACAACCTTCCTTCTATTTGGAAGCCGCACCACGAGAACACGACCAGCAGCAGCCAAACATACACCGACATGACTACAGTAGATCAGAGCACAGGTCCTCACTGCAGATCTGTCCGCTCTTGTTCATTACATGAGGCAATGTGCTGTACGTGTGTGTGTGTGTGTGTGTGTGTGTGTGTGTGTTTATGTTCACGTTCACAGGTACAGAGGTGTGTTCATCACAATAGATCTCTTCAAAGATTTAAAGAACACAGCACACGACTCTCCTTGACGCCTCCTCCTCCTTGCCTTCATGTCGGTGAGGGTTTACAGAAACACCCGTGGACTAATCTTCATGTCTGAGCAGCTAATCTGTGTGCGGTGTGTTTAATCTGTGCTGGGGGGGGTGTAGGTTTAAACTGCTTTACAATGACTCAGTAAAAGAACTGACCGGAGAGCCCAAAGGGAAGATTTCCACGGCTGTGACTCAGAAAGCTGAGATGAATCTCGCTGCCAAACAAGACCACTGAATGTGATGCGTTCCTCCCTCATGTGGTTCCTCTTCCTCTTTATACACCGTCTGAACTTCTACCTGGATGAACTGCTTTATTCAGAAACATCGTTTGTAACATTTCTTGGTGAAAACCATCAGTTCAAGTCTGACAAAAACAACCCGGACCTCATTCATGTAAGTAGTTGTTGCCGAATGTTTTGCAGAAATAAAATATATATTTTCTCGTCGTCCTTGAGGAGTTCAACAAAATCTGTAAAACTGAGTTTCTCCACAAAGAATCAGAAACCAGTTTAAATCTTGTGTTTACCGGAAGTCATTCAGCATGAAAAAAGCAAACACAAATGACTAAAACAATCTTAATCAACCAAATCACTCGACTAATCAATTCATTATTTGCGGTGGAGAAGTCCCCTGTAATCCTTCATTCAGCAAAATCACAAAAAGGGACGTAAAATCCACAACTTTTATCCGTCTATCCTCAGAATAATCACAAGCAACACACGGGACATGCGAGGACAGCGGTGTCACACGGCGCCCTGTATTAAGGATTTCTGATTTACTGGTCAGCTGGTGGGCGATTACACTGAAGGAGAAGGATGTGCTGAGATAATCCTCAGAAAGAGCTGCATCACATTACAACTTCACTCACAGAGACAGAGAGTGTGTGTGTGTGTGTGTGTGTGTGTGTGTGTGTGTGTTTACAGTGTACAAGTGTGTGCAAGAGTGCATTTCTAGCCAACACTCCAGCCTGCAACCCAGAAGATAAGCAGCAGTGATACTGCCAGCAACTGAGGACTGATCCTGGAAGTGAATCAATGCTCAACAGACTTGGCACTGGGACTGTCCCCCTTTCCTACCCCATATCTGCCCCCCCCCCTCCTGCACCACAGCTTAAGAGAGAAAACTGTGATTTCACTAGGAGCCAAAAACGTGGCCTACATCCACACAAGTTTAAAACGTTTAGTGTTTTTAAGCCGACAGATTCGAGGGGTTGTCTCACCATCTGCACAGCGGATCAATCACTGTTCTGATGAATCCTCACTCTCTAATGATATAAGCTGCAGAGAGCTGAGGTCATGGAGCAGATAGAAAGTAGGACTGTGGTTTGCGAACTACAGAAGGTTGACTGGTAGCAGATGCAACGGCTCAAGGCTACAACTGGGAGTTTGGGAACAGAAGCACGCAGTCACAACAACAGAGCGACTTGAGAGGAAACACACGGCTCCTGGAAATCTTCTGTAATGATTTGTTTAATTCCTTGAATATCTCTCAATTAGATTCATTAGATTAGGGCGGTAACTAACGATTCTATTCATTCTCTATTAATCATCATATTAATAAACAGGGATGGCGTTATGGCACATTATTTTCAGTCATTGTTCTTCCTTTTGTTTAAATTGCCGTCTGTAGCGGTTGTTGGTTTGTACGCCTGTGTTAGACTGTTTAATGTGTTGTTCTTTTATACACTAACAACGCCGACATGTATTGTTCCTGTCAAATAATAATAATGAGCATAATGTTTAATGGTATAACTCTTGTTACACAGACCGGCCAGAGTTCAACAGAGACACGGGTGTTGGGACTAACAGCAGAGACTCAGGGTGGGGGGCAGCCGGTCGCAGTACAGGTCAGGCGTGGGACGAGGACGAAGGCACAGAGACATAAATTATTTCACAAACAACCGTTACAAAGCGCACAATTGTACATGCACTCCTTAGACATAAAACCATTTTATTATTGTGTTAAAAATCTGGCAGATTTATCAGTTTTACACTCGTTTCCCCCCCAGACGAGGTGTGGCCATGGCTCCTCCTAGTGGTTAATGGCAACTAGTATTTTTTTTAATTCAACAAATCATCTTTACTCCAGGATATATCTTTTAAAGCTTATTAAAAATCACCCATCGCTGCTGAAGCGTCTGAAACTTGATTGTCGCCAGATATTAAAGTGGCCGCTGTGTGATTTATCCTGGTCGTTGGGGGGGTTTAGCACGTTGAGTCCACAGGAAAGTGGATTTGTCGCTAATCTAATTTCACCCATGATGCAAATCAGCTTACGTCCAGGCATCCCTCTTCTCCCCTGGGCAGCTTTAACAGTGCTTGCACTTTAGGTACAGCCAGCTCTACATTCACTATCAGTACTGTTGCCAACACAAAAAAAAGATCCAATCCGCTCATCTGCCCCAATTTCTATGATCCGTTTGGAGTAAAAATAGATCATCCTATCACTTTGTTGACTTTATAAAAAGAGAAACGTCAGTAAATACAACAATCACTCCAGCACATCCACATTTCTTACAAGATGTAGGTTTCACATAAAGACTAAACACACAAAAAAAGCAATACACTGTAGTGCAACCTTAATGTGGGCATTTTCTGAGCAGACCCCCCCCACTGTGGGTCAGTTCAGATGACTCTCCCCTCTGCAGTGTGTGTATCAGATGAACCCCGGGAGAGAAGGAGATCTCTGAACTCCTGACAACGCTAAAGGGACGGAAACATCAATATGTTGCAGCCACTGATTCACAAATTCTGCACTTCAACCAATACTCATAGTATTGAATCAGCAGCGAGGTCTGCTCCCTGTCCGTCCTTGTTTAGCGCAGTGTTTTCTAGCTGGCCTGCCCGTCTAGTGGCGTGAACATCGTCTTGTTGGGAGACAGGGATGCTCCATTTGTGATGAGCTTTGGGGAACTGCAGCACACCTGAGCAGGGGACAGGAGCTGACTCGCCTGGTCTTAAGTGGAGAAAGAGAAAGACGGCCCAAAGCTGGAAACTACAGACGTTGAAAATGTTCACTAAGGAGAGACATGAAGGGAAAGGGAAGGCAGAGGCCACTGGGTCAGACTTATTAACGGCTAATTTACACCGACTGCCTCCAGCCTCGTGTTTATCCCCCCTAAAATGACTCCGTGGTTTACAGGCATACTGATAGAAACTCTAGTGGAAGCATGTGCACATATGACACCCACTGGGGAGACAGGCAGCGACACACAGGTATGAGTTCAACAGACAAAAATGCATTCCTCATAGACTGGCACCTTTCAATTACATCCCAAGAAGGCATCATTTAGCCTCTGAAGTATGCTCGGCTGTTATAAAGTGGCATGAAGCCGGATTAATAAAACCACTTCAACATGTTGATCTCTGGTGAGCTTCCAGTGGGAAAGACTCTGAAGCCATTCCTCCAATGAAAACACAAACACTAGTAGATATTAAAACAGAAACAGGGAATTAAATGTGCTGTCAAAGCAACACTTCGTGCCTCTGGATGACTCACAGCGAGGCATTTGTTCTTGTACTTCCTTTTTGCCACTGTGGCACTTCAACTTCCCTACAAGGGATCAATAAAGTTTATCTTATCTTAACTTCCTCTTAACAAGACCGGTCACGCGATCTCATTGTCAAATTCACAGGAATCAAATCTGGAAATTAATTCATTGACACTATTGCTGAACAGATTCAACAATTGACATAAATTAGTTGATTCTATCCCATAAAATGCTGCAGATGACTATAAATCTAAGGAGCTGCTTGTTACTACTATACCTTATATAAAAAGCCTTGTTTTGTGGCTTCATACTAAATTAGTAACTGCAACACATCAATTGTGCTTGTAACTTGTTACTATTTGGATTTCTTGCCATTTTACAAACTAAATGATGAATAAATATTGGTGTAGCCGTATGAACACTGACTTCCTAACAACCAAAATAGCCTCCTTAAGAGTACAAGTTCAGAATTCACAGACAAAGCTGCAATATTATCACATTAATAGACGACTAGAAAAGAAAAGGCACTTTGATATTCAGTGGGCGACAGAGCGCTCAGTCCCAAGCTTCCTTGCTTAAGAATCTTTGTTCTATTATTGTGTGCTTTGAAGAGTAGCAGTCTCTCTGCAGAGTGTGTGTGACTGCATCCTGGCTGCTATAAAAAGGCCACTCCTGTCCCGACATCGGAGAGAACAGAGCTGTGCCGACACTGAGTGGTGCTGCACTTAGTGGCTCTGTCCGTCCGTCCGTCCGTCCGTGTACCTCAAACTCAGGACGGTTACTTTTGAGATTTCAATTCCTGGCTTGCACAATGTGTCCCATTCCCAAAAGCTTGCAGATTCAATGTGTCAGTGCTCACAGCAGCGGTGTGACGATTGGGATACAGACATCAGCGGAAACTATGAACGTTAAAGCAAGTAGTTTAACATCTATGCAGCTCACTACAGGTAGACATCAAACGTCCCACCTCGTGTTCGGGCTGGGCTATGAAGTCGCTGTGATGTCGGATGTGATAAATGCAAATACAACTGTTCTGGTTGCATAAAAAAAAGCACACTTTTTGCATATGGCAGCGCGTTCGACTAAAATCACAATATAAATCGCCTTGATTAGAGGATCACAATATATTGAATCGTAAACCCTGAATCATGGTATGCATCGTATCGCCAGGTTCCAACCAAGTAGGCATCCTGCCACCACCATTACTTATAAGCCCAGATCAGCCACTAAGAGATCCTGCCGAAGGGGGGAAGGCGGCAGATCATCAAGGGCATGGAGGAGATACTGCTGAGATATTTCTCCATGGCTGTAATAGGAGAGATACTGTAGATCTACACTGTTCTCCATGACCAACAGGACAGATAACAATACCAATGCATATATTGCTCTGAGGCAGGAACATGGATGATGGGAAGTACTGCCACACCTCTGTTATGCAAGTGTCTTCTTATATATACACACACGACTACATTATTCATGTAATACACGAGTTACCTCATGCATTGTGCGAGGATACACAGAAGGATATTAAAACATAATCACAAAGGAGTAGCTTTAAAACGTGGATGTTTGCATGAGTGCAATCACATAATGACAGAAGGTGACTTTAATAATTCACATACATTTCCCACTGGATGAAAAGTGTGCAGTCAGCTGGCTGAGTGTGTTGTAACAGTATACATTATCAGACAGAGGATGTAAGTGAGCATGTGAAGACCCACTCGCTATTGTAATGCGAGCCTGTCGTGGCTGCTGTAGTGAGTTAATGGAGTGGAATTGCTTCTCAACCTCCGGAGGCAAGAATCACTGTTTACCCAACCAAGTATCACACAGAGGGACTTTAGAGGAAAACACAACTAGATAACCTCCAGGCATGACCCTGCAGAAGACTCTTCCCCTTTCCAAAAACATTGTCTCTCCTTTGGGGAACAGTAGGTCACATGCAGCACACACACACACACATGCTCCCACACACACTGCTATATCCATGTCAAATCTGAGACATTTAGTGACCCATCTTATGAATAAACGGGCTCATGTCTATGAACACAGACAATGGATAAATTAACACGCACAGTAAAATGGATGAGATATTGAGAGGTTGGTTGGCATGGCTATTTCCGCTAACGCGTCGTTGTCAAACTAGCATGGAGGCTAGCAAACGCTAATCAGCAGCGAAGAAAATATCAAAGTAAGAGTCCTTCCCGGTCCCCCACACCTCTCCTATAAACGTGCTTCTCTTGTTACCTGAATGCAGAGTGAATATATTGATCCCTGGGTCGGGCACGTTGACTGCAGCAGCCCTGCCTGGCGGTGTCCCGGTGCTACTGCCGGGTTCTCGGGGTCTCCTCCCGGCGCCGCTCCCCCGGTTCCCCTTCCCTTGGTGCGGTTGGGACGCGTGGGGCTGTGGTGGCTGGAGTCCGGTCGATGTGCTCTCACCGACGCGGCCTACCTGCTGTCCCATCCCGGTAGTTTGTTGTAAGGACGTTTGGGACGAAGCGAGCAAACCCCCTGCGCACCTCTGGTTCACATTCCCCCAAGCTGGAGCGGCCTGGCCCGAATAGTCTTCCTCAATCCCCTCCCCGCTCTTCTTCGCCGAGCTAACGTTTACTAGCCCGTATTAGCTCGCTTAGCTAGCCTGTTAGCTAACGTTAGCCGATATCAGTGAAACCCACCCACCCTGCCTTTAACAATAAAACCGCAACCCCGGCGTGTGACAGCGATTGTCTCTACCCCGGCGATCCAGATGGTACCCGAGTTTATATTAACGGTACTTGAGGAGCGAGATTCGGTCAAATCCGGAGCTTTTCAGAACCGTTTTGCCGTTGTCCGGCCGCTACGCGCCCCCTCTGACGCCGCCATCTTTACCGCAGAATAGAAGATGTGTTGCACAAGGCGGGGGGGTTTGCCGCGATCCCCTGTCACCGTGATCCGCCACCTCTCCAGCACCAACACTAACCGGGTCCCAACAAGTCCCGAGTACCCGATCCCAGCGGGCGGGGGTGTCCGAGGTGATCCTGGAGGGTTTTTTTTTTTTTAAATGCAGAAAATCTTAAAACATCAGTATCAGCTGTTTTGTCAAGCAAATGAATTGTTTTGATATAAGATAATGAGATCATTTTAAAGTATCTGCACTATTAAACTGTAACTATAAAGCATGTATAGGTATGCGATTATTTTAGGACTATAAAAGTAAAGAAATGTATAAAATAAAGTCCTTTATGAAGCACTGAGTGGTAATATGACAGGACTCATAAGTGCAAAACATAACCTAATATATAAAGTCCTAGTGATTTATACATTTTAAACATAGTTATAGACAGTATAGACTTGTACACAGCCACTCAACTCATGTATTCTATCTGATTATGTGCAAATCAACAGAATAAAGATTGGTTCAATACTGTTTAATTGGCACATTGATCATTATACACAACACCTTGATCCAAGATAGAGCGAACATACACTTTTTATTCTCAACAGTTCTTATACTTTGATGTGTCTTTACAGAATGTATCAGATATTTGTCTGCATTAGAAGATATAACATCCTGATTCATAAAATTGTCACCTGACACAATGAGCAATTCATGGCCAGAAAAAAATAAAGTTTACAATGAACACAAAGACAGTAATTAGGCAGGTAACAGCTCTGCTCCCAAAAATATGTCATTTCAGTAAACAGCATTTCTGCATGTTGGCTCTTCACTACTATACATATTTTCATTAACACAATCTCAAAAATGCATAAAGCAAGATTACATATTGAGTTACTTAGTAGTGAGTACCATATTGTTTTCCAATATATCTGCACATATTTAAAAAATAAGTTGCTGGTACTTGTTAATATACAATTTGTACGGGACTCTGGGGAAGCCTCTCGTGCTCCTGACCACAATTCACAGCCAATTTGAGCAGAGGGCGCAAAAGTAAAAGCTTTTAATGCAGCGCCACCTTGTGGTCATACAGTTTTTTTGGAAGTGCTGAGTTTTTCATTGCTGGTTCTTCTTGTGCATCTCATTATTCACACATGTAAATAGAGTCTCCCTGCAATTTAATACGTAGTTAGCAACATTAACTTTGTGATTTCCTCACAATTATACATTATTTCAAGTCCACAGTAAGTGAAGAGCATACATATTCCTTCTTCCATTAGTTGGACATGGACCTTACTGTTCTGTAAAATGTATACTATGAGTTTAACAACAAAGCACTGTATTCAGTATCTGATAAAGCAATCTGTAGCCCTTGTGCTATTTAAGTATCATCAATATTGTAACATTCGAGCAGCCAGCAGCAACGTTTACAGTCGTAAATTATTCTACACACACACACACACACACACACACACACACACACTATCGGTCATGAACAAAACATCTTATGTTCACAGAAAACTTTCTATTTGTGACACTAAATGCAGTTTCATTTCAGAACCATCAAGAATACATTCAGCAGTCAGAATATATTAACTCCACACAGCATAATTATCATCTCCATTTTGTTTTCTGAAGTTCAGTCTCATTATCTTTTATAGCTTCAGATTTACTATAAAATAAATTCCTCTACATCAGCTTGTTGACTGCAACCGTCCGCTATACACAGAGGAAACAGGTTCCTCATAGATTTATACAAAACACCAAACAGTGGCCATCTTTTCAAAATAAATCTTATTGGCAGTGAAAATAAATAACATTGAAAGGCTTTTCAAACACACTGAATTTCTATAATACAGTAGTAATTGCACACTTTGTAAATATTGACCATTACTGCATATGTGAATGATGTTTGTATTTCTGTTTGTCATCATGGCATAAAGAGTGGTTTCAAAGTTGATCCAATGGAAATGGTACATAAAATGTAAATGTGAAATTCTGTTGCATTTCTTTGAAAACATAAATCAGGTAAGTAAGGCATCGCTGTGACTTTGCTGTTAGATTAAAGGATTAACTGGATCTCTTCCATACATTCATACAGACTCAGTCATGAGTCACTTAGTGCAATAAAATACACACTTGAAAGAGCAGAAGTTATGACAGTAACAGAAAGGCTGGTCAAATATATACTGATCAGTGATGATCCTCAGCGTAGATCACAGCCCATCAGCGTCCGTCATCACGCCTCTCTGGCAGCTCCAGGAGCGAGGCTTCAGCAAGTCAAAGAACGAAGGCTGAAATGATAAAACAACATGTAAAGCTGAATTTGTGTCCATGTAATTGGAATCACGTGGCGTCGTCAGGCATCAAGAGTCTTAGTATTTGCAAGTTAGTGGAAAAAACATAAAAATTATGGAAAAACTTAAAAGGTAGTAAGCTAACGGGGAATCTACACCAACACGCTCCATAAAATAAGCAGGCTGTGCATCAAACTGGCTGTTTTGACGTGAACGCAATGGAAGGAGGAGGGAGAGTACGCCATCTTGTGACTGCATGTTATCAATTGCACCTTTAAAAAGGTTGGCAAAGCATTAACCAACCTTCAGCTGAATTATTGTTTCTCAATAAACAGTGCATCAGTGTTTAGAGGGCAAAGCAATGCTGCAGGTGTTACCTCCTTCAGGGGGCAGTAGCGCTGGGCGTACCACTCCTGGGAGTACAGACAGATGATGACTCCCTGACCCAGGAAGAGAGACGTCCACATGATTACGTTCCAGATGGGACCTTTCCTTTGGTCATGCAGAATGAAGTTGAACATCACTGTGAGAGGGTGAAAAATGGAAGACGATGGAGGAAGCATAATGAAAAAATAAATGCAGAGAGACATCATTTGATTGATTGATCATGTTATTGTGCGTGTCATAACACTAAATAATAATATAAATTACATTTAGCTGAATTCTCAAGCAAGTCTGAGGGACTGATAAACAACAACAACAGAGTGTCGTCTTACTTCCGAAGCACATAAAGAGGCAGAAGAGCACGGGATAGAAGAAACCAAAGCAGATTGCAAGAATGTACTCGTGGACCACCGCAGACACTGTGAACACAAACAGCATGGCTACCGGTCTGAACCGCTTCTGAGACATCTGGAAAGAAAACAGCGGAGAGGACAGACGAGTCCTGATCAATACTTATGCACATCCTGCACAACTCTCTCATTCTATAGCATGTTTTCTAGTAATTCAATAAAGTCTATATGAAATAACTACATGATGTAGCCAATTTTTGTATTCTGTGTTAAATACTTGAGTATTTTCTCAATTAATAAGGAAATTTAGTGCAAAATGAACCTAAGTTTCAAGTGAAAATATAAATAAATATGTCCAGCTATACGCTGACGATACAGTAAATGTAAAAACAAAACAGCAATCTTCAAATAAAATTCAGTTTTTCTGAGAAACTTTAATTTAGTATGTGCTTGTTATTATCAATGTAGACGACGTAATTGTGCATCACGATAAATTGAAATACTACAAGTTATCATATCATATCAGCCCTATTGTACTTGGCCTCTATTCTTATTTCCTCTTTGTTTAAGTTTAATGTACGTACCGAACGCGTGAATAACTTATTTGGCAGTAAACCTCATTCTGATCCATGTATTTCTACATTAGTAATAAATTGGAAAATATGTTTCAGATAATTAGAAATGGTTTTTCAAACAAATGCTGTAATTTCCTCCATTATTATAAAATAGTCTATAAAAATCCCTGTAAACCTGACCCACCACAGAATTCTTTATTAAAGAAAATTAATACAAATACAAATATTGCATCTATATCAAAAGCACTCACCCACAGGATGTCCCGGTACACATAGTAGTACAGCCAGTCATGGACCACTACATTCCAAGTACGATAGTAATTAGCAAAAGAGGTCGAGTTCCACCAATCCTGTGATGTAAATCAAAGTTAAATAAGTCAAGTATAGAGTACAAGATAGGAACTTAATTCAAAATGTTTTGCTGTTGCTGGCAGTAACAGAAGAAGTACCTTGTAAAACATTCTGTCAGCAAAGCGGAGCATCTCAGCAAAAGCATTCAGCCAGCAGTGGAGGACAGCAAAGAATCCCAGGAAGAGAATCAACACTCCTGCAAATGAAAACAATTAGACATTTTTACTACATGCATCGTTCAAACTGAAGGAAAAAGTGGCCCAAATCTGCCCAAACTAAAAAGGTACAGATCTGATTATTTGCAATGCGACATCGATCTGAAAAGGTACATCGGACTTCAGTGGCCTCCGTGTTCACTTCTGTACGACAGCGTACTGCGTGTGACGCCTTTGTTTATAGTTCAGGATAGTTCACATGACAATCTGACACTGTCCACATTAAAAAACATTATGTAGCCTAAAGCATGTAAGAAAGGGTATTTGTTGATAACGCTGATCTTACCTGGCAAGATGGAGTTAAAGACGCAGAGGACCATGGCCCTCAGGTCAAACAGCTGCAGGCTGATGCTGTGGAACTGAGGGATGCAGAGCCGCACGAACACGTAATAGGCATAAAACAGACAGCCAAGTACCTGTGTGTGTGTGTGTGTGGGGGGGGGGGGGGGGGGGTTGAAATGGTCAGAAAAATGGGCTAAAAACGTTTTTTTCTTGCAATTTTAAGCCTTAAATATGAAAGAAGTTTGAACCTGAAGTAACTTTGTGGCCACGTAGCCCCATCGGATCACTGGGTTCCTGCATTAAATGAGAAACAAGGTTTTACCAAACACACGAGCGACTGTATGGAGGAAGAAAACCACAAACGATGAGTGTGTTTACCTCGGGTACTTGTCTCTGTAGATGAGTGTGGGTGCAAACAGAAAGTAGAGATACTGAGAGACCTGAGGGACCACAGGGCTGGGGCCTGTAGATGTAAGGAGAGACGGCTTAGTATTCGTAGTAATAGTAGTAATAATAATAATAATAATAATAACTTTTCAAAAACCTTCAAATTTTCTTTAAACTCTCAAACTTAAGGATTTCAACCATGTCAGGAATCCAACACCTTAAACATTAAATTCAATGACTTTTCAAGGACTTTCCAGGCCAAGTTCTCTCTAATACAAGGACCCAACATGACAGTTTGAGACACTGATCAAGGTTTAATTACAGTTACAACACTGAGCTGTTTTATAATGAGAACTAGCAGGCTTTCTCTTCCTGCATACTTATATAAAGTCAATAACCTGTGTCTGTGTGTATTTATCAGGCTGCCAACAGCTTAAATAAACACATAGACACAGGTTATTGACTTTATATATCAGGCTTCCAACATACTTAAATAAACACATAGACAGGTTATTGACTTTATATATCAGGCTGCCAACAGCTTAAGGCAAATTAGATTTGAGACTTTTTACAAATTTTCTTTTAATTGAGCTAACTGGATCTGTGTGATGTTAATGCAAGAAGCATTTGATAAATTATACATGTTTCCAATTATTTAGCGAATCATAAAATCCTACTTCCCCTGTGATCTTTAAGGCTTTTGAAAGATTTATATAAGAAAATGTTTTACTATCAATTAAGGCCTTATTCTTAGAACCCTGCAACATAAGGCAGCCATGATAAATAAATTAACTATGAATTGGTAAACAAGAAGTGTCTATGGATACACAGGAAAACAAACATTGTGACATACTGGTCTTTTCTTTAGCCCAGGTCAGGACTCTTGGTACATTCTCCCTGACAAAGGAGTGGGCTTTCATCATCAGACGCACCTGGAATTAGACAAATAATAAAAATGGACACAACAGCTATTACAAAGACAAATACTAAAGACAGAAACAGCAGCTGCAAATGTCCCAGCTGTGGGACTAATAAAGGATTATCTTATTGTACCTGTTCCATGATGATGATGAAGCAGGATGCAGGTGGAAAACTGTTGGTCACCACCACATACGTAGGCAGGAATCCCACACCAAACGCTTGGTAGAGCAGGAATACAGAGCCAAACAGCACATTGCACAACCTGGAGTGACTGTCAGTCCCAGACTGGGTCTGTGACCACAGGTGGAACAGGCTGTAGGGAACCAGCAACACAGACAGGAACATGCAGATCCACGTGCACACCACCAGTGGGGTCTGTCCAAACGCATAGACCAGCAGGTCAAAGTGGAGCACCAGCCTGAGGCAAAGGAGATAAAGTAGGGCGGAGAAACCATCTTACCAAGATGAAAAGCGATAACCAAAATAAAAGAACTAATTATAATTTAGAAAAAAGGCATTATGCATAGCAGTCTTCTACTTTACCTGCCTTCATCAATGAAATCTACCACCAGTGTACTGAGGATAAAGAGAATGAGCAGGGCAATAAACATGTGGTAGATGGTCCTGATGTGGTTGACCTCAAACAGCTCGCTGCAGACAAACAGACCACATGTGATAAGAATCTGAACAGCTAAATGGATGTAAACAATCAAGCTGCAGTAATGTCAATGAACAAAACTAAATATATTACAGACTGAATATTGAATTCTAATTATTGCACATATGATATAAAATATATTGCACATGAAAGAATGAATTGTAAGTCTCTGCATGTGCAGACTACTGGGAGCAGTGCTGATGTGTATTTAAAGTCTGGGTTATTGACCCTGATGATGAAAACCTGTGTTGATCGCAAAGCACTGCTCATTGTAAATACATAATTGCCAGAGAAGGAATTTTCACCTGTTTTTGAGACCACATTTAATCCATACAATGAGCACGAGCTGGAATAAGCACAGTACATCTGAAGGATCCAAAGAGCACGTGTGTGTCATCCACAATATTTACATTTCTTTCAGCTCAATGTGTCAACTTACTCCAAGAGGGACCTGCGACTGACAAACTGCTTGCCCTGACCATGAGGAGGCCGGAAATACCTACAAAAGGAAAAACAGTCAGTGACCAGCAAATCTATTTTTGTTGGAGAACAAGTGTGTGTATGACTAAGAGAGAAATGTTTTCTCTAGAATGCGCTTCGATTGGCTAATAGAAGTTGAAAGACAGGCACCTTAGTTTGTTCCTCTCCTTGTCTGACAGCGGAGGTGAGAAGACGGCAGGTACAGGTGCAAGCTCCAGGCTGGCCGACTCTTCAATAAGACTGTCCATGAAGTCATTAACCTGACTGTCAAACTGATGCATCAGGTCACTCTTCAGGTGCTGAGAAACACAGAAGATGCAGGAAGAGTTAGCATCCGTAGTCTGGACCGACGTAAACTTAAATCTGGAATATTTTGATGTTAAATGTGAGAAGATTCATAGTTACAGTTACATTGCTTTTCATTTTTCGACACCGCTCAAGAGAGAAGAGACATGGTTTAAAATATATATTTTAAGTCTCCATGTGCAAACATACTGAAACACTTAGTCATCAGCAGTTGCTCTGGATAAGAGAGTTTATCCAGCTATTAAGAAGAAAAACTTAAAGAATGGTTGATACATTTCTTTTTGTTCTTTATTCTAGTCATCACATCACCTGCTTAAGTTCACAGATAATCAACATGTTCTACTGTTGCATCATCTTCTTCTTCTTCTTCTTTTACAAACAGAGAAATCATAAATAAATCCAATAATTAGTGAGTGCTAAAAAGACGACTACAGACAGAAATATACCGGCGTACAGTCTCAATATAAATGTGCTTTATTTTAGTCTGTGGGGTGATGTCACTCTAAGATAAATCATTGATTAATGGCTTTTCTTATCTAAATATTTATTTACTAACCTCTGCTTTCCTTTTCAGTTGTAGCTTTTTACTAATCACACATTCCACTTCAATTTTTCCTGAAATTAGAAAAGAGAGCACACAAGTCTGAGCATATAATACAATCAAACGTCAACATGCTGCTTTGTAATCTTCCAATATCATTATACGGCTAAGTGCTCTGAATGCACCTGAATTAAACAACAGAGCAGACACAGTTACCAGGTTACCAGGTTACCGTGCCCCAAAAGTACCTTGACCTGGTAAATGTAAACATCAAGTCATGCCATGTCAAATATTTCGATAAAAATTGGACTGCTCATGGTGAATGTTACCAGAGGTTGACTTGGGTAATTATTGGGGAAGGTAGGAGTTAAATCAACATGCACATTGCATCATAAATGTCACTGAAATGAAGGTTAATGTCATCCATCTTGGCCCTGCTGATGAGGGAGTTTGGATTTTTACAATCATGCAGTTCAACTGGGAGATTTTAAAGTTTTATTATCTTAAGTTTTTCATGATTCTTGTAACCGTTTTTTCATCCGTTGACAGTTTTAAAAGCTGCCAAGTCTGTTTTTATTATTCGTCTAATTCCAGGTGCGTCTAATGATGAAAGCCCACTCCTTTGTCAGGGAGAATGTACCAAGAGTTCTGACCCGGGCTAAAGAAAAGACCAGTATGTCACAATGTTTTCTGTATTCCTGTGTATCCATTTACCAATTCACAGTTTATTTCGTTCTCATAGCAACTGTGTTCCCTTTTCCTCATGTTGCAGGCTGTAAAGGAAACTCCTAATGAGCGCAGCACTGAAAACCAAAGGAAGTGAGGTCTTCCACTGAAGGTTTATTAGATCTTGATCAAGGAGAATAGATCATGAACAATACGAGCATCCAGTCTGGCAAACTTTCTCTCAACATTTATCCTAAAACAAGGCTTTCCATCATTGTTTACCTAAAGATAGATCCCTAGATGGCTCCTCAAATCCTAGTCAACACATTCTGAGAAAGACAGTCATAGCATCTCCCTGACCTTGCCAGTCTGAATACACTGGGCCCATCTTAACTCTTTATCTATGCAGCTGTGCTTTCTCCGGTCCGGGGAGACAACCAGGGCGAGCTATAGATTGTTCTGGGAACAGCCTGACCTGAGAAGGTACATTGTGTAGGCTGACCTTTGACCTAAAGACATTAATCTAAAAACAAAACAAAACACTAACACAAAGGGCTGTCACATATATCATTTTAGATAACACTGCATTATTATTTACTCATCATGGGGTTATCAAATTGAAATAATCAAAACTTTTTAATAAATCTTGAATCCATTTCCTTACCATAGCTGGTAACGTGGTGGCCTCCGTTGCCTTGCTGGTGTTGTTCTTGACTACATTCCTCATCCAAAGAGCGATTTGAATCAGGGAAGGCGGGCGTCTTAGGATCGACTCGGCAGCGAGACCGGAGGACAATGTCATCATCCCCAGTCTCCATCCTAAAAGTAACGGGTAACTGACATTTTAAAAAAATAACTAAAAATCAGTGGCGTCCTTGTCTGACAGCAGAGGTGAGGAAACAGCAGGTACAGGTGCAGGCTCCAGATTCTTCAATAAGGCTGAAGCCATTAACCCGACTGTCAAACTGATGCATCAGGTGACGCTTTACTGAGCAATAGAGCATTCAAAGTCAGTAAATGCTTGAAGAAATCTGTAATATTTGAGTGTTAAATGTGAGAAGATTCATAGTCACAGTTACATTGCTTTTCGTGTTTCGACAACACTCGAGAGAGAGAAGAGAAAGTTATTTTCTTAAGTGTCCAATTGTCCTTGAGCAACCCACTGAAACACCTACTCACCAGCAGTTTCTCTGATGAGCATTTAGCTAAATAAGTCAAATGTGAATGTAGAAATGTTGATTTCCTCACAGTGGAAAGAAATTGTCATGATAAATCTGATTACATGTATTAATTCATGTTCATATCAACTTATTTTTTTCCACAGTCATCACAGAACATGCTTACATTCAAAGATAATCCAGATGTTCTACTGTGAGAACATCTTCAAGAGAAATTAGATATAATGATACAGCTCATAAAAAGGACTAAGAGGCTCAAATCAATCTAGTAGGGTTATTTAGTTTTGCAAAAACTTCTCAAACAATGTCTGAGTGGAACAGCACTAAAGTAAAAGGTGATCAGGGACACATGAAGAAGCAGCTCATGCCACCATCACCATGTATGGGAATGCAAAGTATTTTGCATGACAAACTAAGCAAACAAATGACTCTCACATGACACGGACACGCAGCAGACAGGCGGCTAACACTTAACTTAGCTCCCATAAACTGAAATTAAAGTCAGGTGGCGGTTAACTCACGAGCTAACTATAGCTTTTAAGCTAACCTGGTTTAATGTTCACGAACGTTGGAGACACCAACGGCTGCTAGCACTGAGGTCTACGCACAATTAGCCCACTTGTTGACGTCTATCGTTAGCTGAGGAACAGGTTGACAGGAAACAAAGACGGTAAAAGAAAGATAACAACGTTGTCTACCGACTCCTTGATACATACTCGATTCAAACCGGGTGCTGTGTTGTTATAAGTCGACCTCCGCCGTTCAAACTCCTTGAATCACAGCCGTGTGCCGCTGCTCACCTTCCCCATTGTACAAACTGGGGACATGATGAGCAGAGCGGCCGACGCTGATTGGTCGAAAGTCTCTCCTCCTTTTGACGTCATCAGCGCGCACAATAACTAATCATTGGGTTTTATTATGACCAACATGCAAAACTAAATAAAGACATTTATTTTAATTTACTTTTAGTATAATACGAATTATAGTTGAGCAGTTAAAAGTCTCTCAACAGCTTGTAACCATTCACGAATGGAATTAAGCGTGTAAGTAAGTACATTTACTCAAGTGCAGATGTGGAAGAAGTACACTTTTACTTAAGTAAAAGTAGTAATAATACAGTGTAGAAATACAAGTGTAAGTCCTGTATTCTTTTTTTAGTTCAAAAGCATTGGCATCAAAATATACTAAAAGTACTCATTATGCAGAATAGCCATTTTCGGAATAATATATATTATAAACCTGGGTTATAATTAGTGATCCATTCATGTGTTCACCCTTTTTATTTGGCAACTGGTAAAGTTAGAGCTACTTTTAATTGCTTTTTATACTGCCAGGTATCTTAATCCATAGAAGTACATCATATTCATTAGTTGATTTATATTTTGTATTAATAATATGAACCTACAAAGTAACTAATGTTATCTAATAAATGTAGAGAAGTAAAAAGCACAGTACTTGCTTACAAATTGTAGTGGACTAGAAGTATAAAGTACCTCAAAATTGTACTTAAGTACTTGAGTAAATGTACTTAGTTAGTCTTCACCACTTCTCAAGTACTATTATGACGTACTTGTACATGTTTACTTGAGTATTTCCGTTTTATGCTACTTTTTATTTCTACTCCTACAATTCAGAAGCAAATATTGTACTTTTTACTCATCTACATTTATTTAACTCATAGTTACTTTTTACATATAGAAACACATCCTATGCTTGTATATGATGTGTTACTATACCGCTAATCAACCCACTATTTTACAAAGTATCTAAACTTGGTTCCACGTTGACAAAGTACTCAATTAAAACACACTTACATGTATTTGTTAATGATAAAAACAGGATAATATAATATTCTAAATGATTATAATACTGTGAAAAGAGCCATTCTGCATATTGAGTACTTTTACATTTGATTTAAGTACACTTAAGTAACATTTTGAATTCAGGACTTTTACTTGTGATGGATTATTTTAAGTCCATAGTATTTATAGTAACATATATATATATATAAAAACAAAATGTCAAACATATATTCCATGAAGGACATATATTGCGCCTCTCCACATTCAATTCATGTTTGTATTATTAATCTTTACAACATGCACTTTATATCATACATACTACATGGCATACTGAAGACCTACTGATTTAAAATATACTCAAAATAGTTTTTGACCTTAGTACGGCATGATGGTTCATAAATGGACCAGTTCAACTGGTCTTATGAGCGGAGTGTGGCAAATAAAATTAACAAGACACAGGGACGCATTTATGAAAATCATGATCAACTTCATCATCTGATATAAAGGCAACTTTTCCGGCTGAGGTCATATAACCACAGATTTCTTTCCAGAAAGTCAGTTAGGCTCAACTTAACGGTACTTGTTGCATCTTATATGCTTTTCTCTTCCGACTGTGTGTGTAACAAAACACTTCAAGGAATACGACTGAATTATCGCTATGAATTCTAGACTTGTGTTTTATATCATGACATTTTGACCTTGTGCCTCTGATAGTAAAATATTACATATTCATTTCCACCTCCACTGATTTCAACCCTTTAACCAAAGTTAATCCTGCTCAGCACCAACAGTTCTTTCATTTCCACAATTATTCCAAAGAAAACCCCCGACAAAAGTGTCATTATTTTCTGAATACTAAATATTGTCAATGATTAGCAGCAACTTAGGAAGATAGAATGAAGGTGTCCAACAGGGCAAACGTGAGGACATGTCTCAATGTGGCAGGAAATAGTAAAAACTACAATTTGAAGCTCAAGAATGAAAGAATGATATAATATGACAAAATATTTTATGCTGAAATGGCCGTGGGATCACAAATAGTGGTTTTAATGGGGACATTTTTGTCCTTAAGGGTCTAACTGTCTTCACACTATTTACAATATGCATTAAAACAACCAAAATGATTGAAAAAGTAAAAGATGGCCACACATTCTGTACTAACATTAAACATATTGTTACAGTTTAATGATCGCAGAGGAAAGAGCAAACATCTACACTACAATCGACATTTTAAGTTAAGCATCTGTGCAGTGCCGGCTGCCTCGGTAAAAATAAAACACATGCACATGGCTCGTTTTGTTCCACATGTTCAAAGTGATGCTTTTATTTTGATAGTGCTTTGTTTAAACAAATACAATTAGGTACTACATGAACATTTAATAACAACTTATATAAAGCTCCATATGATAAAATCTAACAATTCAGTTAGCTTCAATAAATATACACAAAAAGCAGTACAGCACTGAGCAAATGAATCCAAACAGAATTGTTCATGTGAATTATCCAGACACCATATATCCCTGCTTTCGATATAAAAGAGATATTTACAGTAATTTATTGTGCACCTGCACACACACACATGCACACACACTTCTCATAGGTCACAAGAAGCAGAGGGATCCCAAAACAACGGTGATTTCAGGGACAAGAGGAGGAAACAACACCTCCACACCCAGATCTCTGACAGGAAGTAACTCCATATCGCCTCGATGTAGCTCCGTGCTCCCCCGAACCATCACAACCAGCTCCACCTGCAGTGTGAGCAGACAGACGGGGGGGGGGGGGGGCATGAAGAAACATGTGTCGCACATAAAGCAGCAGGGAAGGATTGACTTTGTATCTTAAAACATCTAGAAACTACGGAAGCCCAGAGAGGCAAGTGAGAGAAAAAGATTCTGGTGATCCATTTTCTGAGTCTGATCTAAATTGTTTCCCTCCTGTGTTTATAACTTAAGAACTAATTAAATCAAATAATTATTCATATCTTACACAGCACTGTAACTTTTATTCTTGTATTTTATCCCTGTCTTGTTCTATTAGTATAATTAATTATATTATCTTGGCTCTTTAAATGCTTTTATTTTGTAAAGTGTTAAAAACAGTAAATAAATAATTTCATAATAAAGATAATTTAAATAATAATAATAATAAATTGTATTCATAAAGTGCCTTTCAAAGCTAAAAGCAATCTCAAGGCGCTAAAATGCAATAAAATAAAAATAAAATCATCTGTGAATGAATAGGTGGGGAAAAAGGTTTCAGCAGGTGTGTTTCTTTACTAAGTATTTGTTGTTGCAATACTCACTTCGGCCACAAATTACATTTTCATTAATCTGTGGAAATAGGTGAAAAAAAGTTTTGCCAGGACTATTTTTCTAAATTAGTTATTTATCTGTGAAAACAGGAAGTGAATTTCTCTTTTGTTCAGGATCATTTGTGTTTGTTGTTGTAATACTCATTTCGGCCACAAGAGGCCGATGTGCTCCACGACCGCATGTTCTAAAACACCGATTAAAATATATTTAGAGCCAAAACAAAAACAGTAATGTTAGAAAACGTGCTTTTATTTTTTCACCTGGAAAAACTACTTTCCCAACCATCAAGAAAAATAAATAAATGAGGAACTTAAATATATATTTTTAAACCTGTTTTTACGTCATAAACACAGGAGAGAGAACACTTTAGATCAGACGTAGAATAAATTCCTTACTTGCCTCTCAGGGCTTCTGTATAACCATGTAAAATGTCTTATTTATCTTTACATTGGAGATTTAATTAGGAACATTTAGGGCCAATGCAGCAAGAAAATACAATGTTAAGATACTGTGTGATTTATACTTGTACTACTTTACTGATTTATATTAATTTTCAATCTGGTATTTACTTTCATCCCAAAAGAAAGTGCTTTTATTTGATACAAATACAACACCACGCTACGCTGCGCTGCCTGCCAATCTGTGATTTTTGAGATTTCTCTGCACATCACTGTAACACTAACATGTTATTTGTATTACATCTTTTATTTACAGTTAGAGAAAGCTGCTAAATTAAAACAAAAGGTGTTTTTGACGACAGGATATTTCACTCTTACCTCACAGCCTTCCCTGGACACGGTGGTAAAGCGTGAAATTATTTCTTTGCCAGAGTCTCCCAGGAAGTGAATAATCCTATTGGCTGAATTTGTTGTTCCCGCCGTACTCGAGTGGTTTGATGCACAGCGGACAGTCATGTGCTGGAAAGATGTGTGGCTGTGTAACCGCAGGAACCTCAGCTGGACAACATCCACGCCGGCGTACTCAAACTATCAGAGACAGAAATGATTCATTGGAAGTTTTGAAAAGGCTCCTTGCTGTTAGATTTACTAAATGTTCCTCCATCAACG
The DNA here is from genome assembly GCF_900634415.1 of Cottoperca gobio. Lineage (NCBI taxonomy): Eukaryota > Metazoa > Chordata > Actinopteri > Perciformes > Bovichtidae > Cottoperca > Cottoperca gobio. The sequence goes on from NC_041358.1 coordinate 26,539,426, forward strand.
CACACACGTGTTACCTTGTTTCCACCGCGCTGCTGACTGAACCACTGGACAGATGTTTTCGATTTCTTCTTCTCTGGTTCCCAATTTAATTTAATCTAAAGAACAGAATAATATCAAATATCTTTCAAGTTCTTGGGAGCGTCTCACGTGTGTATTTACATTCATCCAATACTTTTCTTTCCCATCTGACCGGCAACGTTATAGGACATGTTATATAATTATATTGTAAAGTAAAACCATGGGATCAGATCACGTTCCTCACACAGCCCGATAACGTAAACGCGTGTAGGCTCCAAGAGGACAACAGGTTTTATGAATTATGAGAATTTAAGCATGAATCACATTTTCTGACGATGACAGAATGGAAAAGTTATTTAATCTTCATGCGTATAAGTTTTCTACCTTTGTTTCTAAAGCTTGGGAAGGATGTCAGGATGCTTGTTTAATATTGTTTCATGTTGATAGTCTGGGTTCTGGTGCTTCTACTTAAGTAAAAGTAGTATAATATAATACCACAGAACTGGCTCATTTCGCAGAAAATGGAAATACTCAAGTAAAGTACGAGTACCTCAGAATTGTACTTAAGTGCAGTACTTGAGTAGATGTACTTAGTTACTGTTTGCATGACACAATAATAATAATAAGTAGGTGAAAACGAGTACCTGTGACTGTAAAGGGACGATGCAGGTTGTTCCTCCTGCTGTGAAGTTGCAGAAGACCTTCACAGCATCATAGGCGCAGCCTTGGTTGGGGTCCAGGTAAAAGTAACCTGAAAGATAATCGACCTGAGTGTTTGTACAGTGCACCGTCAGAAACAGGTTCAAACATGAGCCGGCTCAGACCCTCACCATCAGTCAGATGGGGGTGTACGAGCCCCAGCTCGTAGCAGGTGGTGGCAGGATCCTCTTTGGTTCCCAGAGGCCAGCTGTACGACTCCTCCGCCTCGTCGACTTCAGACCCTCTCCTGGACACCGACCTGGGCCGCTACACAGGAATCCATCATTCAGACACTCATCAGCCAACTATCCTTCATAACGCAGCTCCTTGAAGAAGGGTTGGGCGATATGACGGTATAAAAAAGTCTGTTTAATCTGTTGGAGTATTATAAAGTACACGTCTGTGTGAGATTTATATTACTTTATTCTGAGCTGAAGTCAGGCTGGTGTCTCTTTGCACCCGTTAACCCTAACCTGCCACACTTTACCTTTTTGTTCTCGGGAACCTTAAAGAATTTCCGTTTAGCGTTGTTTTATGTCATATCACTAAAAGAAGAAGATAATAAAATGTGATGAAGTACGTTATGGTTATTTCAAACCATTTACAGAATAATTTCTGTACCGTGATACAATATTTTGGCCATATTGCCCACCCCCTACTCTGAATATAAAGCATCATTGAACACCGAACAAAACAAAGACATTGTATGAATAAAGTGTATTTGAGAAGAAAGCTTGTACCAACCTTTTGTCGTCCTTCCCCTCGCTTCAGGAGGAAAGGGATTTGTCTGGATCTTGGCCTATTAGTCAGTTGTGATCTTGTACTGGGTGATGTTTTGGGCTTTAGCACATTTCCTTGCCGTGGTTTTGCCTCAGGCTTGGACCCCCGTCTGTGTGTACGCCTGCGCGTGATGCCTGGTGCTCCTGGTTTTCCCTGTGAAGCGCAGCGGACAAACCTCTCAGCAGTTGAGCAATATCACTGCCATCAAATGCATCGGAATACTTTCTTGATCAGGTCAAACTCCTGTTTTTTCACTTGTATTGTGTAAATGTCTTACTGGAGGTCCTTGCTTGCCCCCGGCTCCCTTCGGTCCTCTCCTGCCTTGGACACCTTTCATTCCCTGTAAAGCCCCAAACACAGTCAGGCTCTGTCTCGACACACCTAATATATAAAGACGAATCTCACTGTTCACAACGTAATGATGGATTCATTAAAAGTAATTCATTTCTAAATTAATTTCCAGTTGACTTTATGAGCTGTCCATCAAAATACTTCCTTTTGTTTTGGTAAAGAATATGTTTTTGGCTTCTTTGCCTTTTTATTGAATTAAAAAATGTGATTTCAGGATGCTGAAGAAACGCCTCACTGTTGTACGCCTCCACCCAAAATGTCATCACAGTGACGTTTGACCACCAAAAATCGAATCAGTTCCTCGAGTTTAAGTCGACATTTGTGCCAAATGTGAGAAGAATTCCCTGAAGGCGTTCCTGAGATCAGACGGATGGACAACAAAATCATAAAGCGTCCGGACGCTGTCTGTCGACTCATATAATACATGTAGAGTAGAAGGAATTGAATACAAAGGTATTAAGTGTACATGGAAGTTATCACTATATGGACGTGTATGATTCCAGTGAATAACTTCCCATGAGGAACATGCTGTCCCCGCTTAGAGACTATTTGTACAGAGGACTGATAGAGAGCTTTGTCCCATGATGCAACAGCAATCTGCCCGCAATGTGTGGCTTAATGTGCAGATTGTGAAGCCCCTTGAGGCCAATCTCTGATTTGTGATATAAGGATACATCCGGTGACAACCTCCAGTTCTGAAAAGTGAAGCCAATGGTGACTTAAATTTACATTCTTTGTAACGGCCAACAGAGGGCGCTCCTCTGGCTGCATAAAGAAGTCAGATTGTATAGAAGTCTATGAGAAAATGACCCTGCTTCTCATTTGATTTATTACCTCAGTAAACATTTTTAACAAGCGTTTATCATCTCAATCCGTAGTGTCAAGACTTCTTCAAACCAGCATGATGTTTATTTAGTAAATGATGGTCTCTTTTAGCGTAGAATTGACAGTAAAGCAGAGAACGCTTTAGGCTGTGGCTACCTTGGTATTTACAGGTTGCTACCACGGTGTTGTCCGTGTTTTCGTCTTACAACTTTAACCCTTTCCCAGTGTGTTTTCATGAAAGGTAACTGTAACCTGTTTGGTGACCTAAAAATGCCTTATTCAGCATTCGGTTGTTCATTTCTGGTTGCAAAAAAACAAGATGGCGACGGCCAAAATGCCAAACTTGAGGCTTCAAAACGACATATATTGCAATATATAAACTAAATTGATTTGAGTTGACTTTGTTAAGCTTAAGTTCATTGATAGAAACAAAAAACAGAGTTAGATTCCTTGTATGTGTTCACATGCTTTGACCATAAAGCAAATTCTGATAAAACACAAAGTCGTAGCCAAGACAGTAGACGATGACCTAAATATGGACGTTGCTGCAGCAAAGCTACAAATTCTAAAATGCGGATGCGTCACACACATCTTCAGCCCGGCAGCACAGAAGATCTATTGTATACAATCAGTTTCATGTGGCCAGAAAAGCATTTTTGCAGAAACTGATGATGTTCCAGTGAAGTTGACCTTTGACCTTTTGGATATAAAATGCCACCACTTCCTCCGATTAGACGTTTGTGTGAAATGCTCTCATGATTAGCATATTAATTCTTGAGTTATGGTTCACTGTGTCTTTGACCTTTGACAAAATTTCCTGAGAATGTGATGGGCGGATGCAACATCATGAATGTCGCCGGTGCGGAGGCATAAAAACTCTCTCACCTTCTTCCCAGTCTGGCCCTGAAATAAAGACAGAACATAACTTCAGTAAAATGTTTCTAAAACAAAAAAATGTAATATAGCAGAATATCAAAGGAACATACAGCGAGTCCAAGGAAGCCTTTTCGCCCATGTGGACCACGAGGACCGGTATGGCCCTGTAAAAATCAATTTATTAATATTTTGCTAAAGAAAAAAGTGAAAATAAATATAAAACACAACTCACCTGCTTTCCTTTATGACCTCTTTGACCTTTCAGCCCCTGCAAACCAGGATTCCCCTAAAATAAAAGTTAGAATTAAATGATGCCCTTTCTTTTGCATTATTTCATATTTCAAATAGTTTCCACCAACCTTTAACCCAGGTGGCCCGATTGGTCCCAGGATTCCCATGTCACCTGGGAGACCCTGTAGGGGAAGAAAGGAAGAACATCCTGAAGCTATGCAACTAAAGACTCAAGAGAAAGTGGAGATGTGTCCCACGCTCGAACAGTTGAATCTCACTCAACTGTCCCGGCTCCCTCACGGTCAAAGAGAACAAAAACAAATCTCGTATTGTGTCTTTCTTTAGTGGATCATAGCGTAGAATTAATCTGCTTTAAAATAAGACCAAATGTCAGTTTTTGAGCCGTGACAAAGAGCAAAATGTTGCTACTAAAGCGGTACACACATGCACACACACACACACACACACACATGCACACACACGCACGCACACACACACACAGACACACACACACACACACACACACAGATAATAAGTCTTCTTCAGTCCATTCACCACATCAGCAGACGATAGGCAGAATTTACACGGCACAGAAAGACGACAGAACAAATCTCTCTTTACAGAAAGTACTTCATGAAATAAGTTTAGGAGATGCAATAGGATATAGACTACAGGAAATATAGGAGTAACCCTGAGTTCTTTTAAATGAATTGGCCTTTGTGTCTGACGTGTGCTATAAACACACTTAAGGAATATCAGGTCATATGAAAAAGAAAAGATATTTTAAATGTAAGAGGTGAAGCGGTGCACACATGCACACACACACACACACACACACACACACACACACACACACACACACACACACACACATAGTCTGGCTTCACCTTCGGACCAGTAGTTGCAGACTCTCCCTTCTCTCCTCTCAGTCCTGGAATACCCTGCGAGAGCAGCAAGGACACAGATGTTTACTGGAAAAGGTATTCGTGGGATATAAAAGTATCTTATTACGCTGCTGAACGAACGTGTCTACCTTTGGCCCCGCTGGTCCAGGTGGTCCTTGTTTTTCTTTTGGTCCCACTTTACCCTGAGATGCACAAGTTGGTGATGGAAGTTAGCATCGCACTGCTTCCCTCGACAATTTGGGTTTTTTGCAGAAAATAAGCTCAGACGTTGACGATACAGGACAATCTCCACACATTAACACCCCTGTATGGTTTCACACCGCAGTCACATGACTTCAGGTCACTAGTGCTAAGCTAAAAGCTTCAAAATTCACGTATTTACCGAAAATCTCTTTAGTTTGTGATCTTATTTCAGGCATTTAACCAAAAGCGCATTCACAACACGCATTGACTTCGAGACGAGGGAACTGGAAGCGTTTCAGGACTCATTCCTTCAACACTTTATTATGAGTATCATCTTACATTGAAATAAAATACATGATTTTGTACCTTGAACCCTGGAGCTCCAGTGTTTCCCCTGATCCCAGGAGATCCAGGTTTTCCCTACAATGTTTTAAAATGTATTAAATGCCACAAGATTCACTAGAACAGAACAGAATCTGTTCTAGTGAATCTTCCATCCATCACCAAGCGGTAGACGATGGATGGAAGATTCACTAGAACAGATATCTGTGAATAAAACACACATTCTCCGTGTCTGTTTTGGAGCTTACCCGTTTCCCAGGCCGGCCGGGTGTCGCAGGAGCTCCTCTGAAACCGATATCTCCCTTTTGGGACGAGCAGGAGGGACTGAGTTTAGTAAGAAGGTTGAACAGCAGACTAAATTACAGTATGGGACATCTTTACTTACCGGATCTCCTTCATTACCCTCAACCCCGAGTAACCCATCCAAACCGCTGAGGCCCTGAGAACAAGATCCCAGGACGAGAAGAGAATCGTCACTTTACCAGCCAGATGAATCTGATTTCATGTATTGAAATGTACGATTATTATGCGTCGGCCATGTTAAATAAACTTGAGGCACTTCGCGTGTTATTTTTATTGCACTACTTGACATGAGCAGATATTTCAAGTAGCAGAAAAGGAATTCAAAATATATGTATTTTATTTGTCAAAAGGGATACTTGCGAGTTTTCCATGTCGTCCTGCAGGTCCTGGTCTCCCCAGTGGACCTTCATCTCCCTACAAACCACACTTCATTAGATGAGCTCAAAGTCAGACTGTGATCAGGATGTTTGCATTAAAAAGTGATGAATATTCTGTAAATGAAATCTTCGTGTATCTGGATCAAAACAATCGTATCTGATTTGACTTACAGTTTTTCCAGGAGCTCCTTTGTTTCCGTTCCTTCCAGGTTTGGCTCTTTTCCCCTTTATAAACACATAATCTCCATTATGACATTTATTTTCCCGTTTTAGATTTTCATCTGAGCTGATGAGAGGTGCCTCCTCTCACCTTCGGCCCCTGAGTTCCTTTAAAACCTGGAAGACCTGGAGGACCAGCAGGTCCAGGGAGACCTTTAGCACCTGGAGTGCCGATGAACCCCCTCTTTCCCACTGTCCCCTAAAAGATACACATTTTTTATTACAAAAAATAGATCTTTGATATTACATTTCGCTACAATGATTGATTTATGAAGCTGAGAATTATAAACCCAAAGAGTTCAAATATGATATTTTACCATCGTGCCTCTTGTCCCAGGCTCTTCTTTTGCACCCTTTCGACCTCTGATGCCCTGAGGATTACAGAAAGAGACATTGCGTCACTTTATACACCACATGAAATATGCATAACACATTATAACACATAATAACCCCCCACCATGTCTCCTCTGATGCCTTGAACACCGAGCTTGCCCGTCTCACCGTGACTGCCCTGTGTTGCACAAACACACGGCAGAGATTAATGTGTTCAGTGATCAGATCACACGTGCAGCACTGAAGCATTTATATATATATATATATATATATATATATATTTATATATTTATATATAATGGTATATTAAACCTTTAGTCCAGGGATTCCAGTTTTTCCCACAACACCTCGATTGCCTGGCAAACCCTGAAAAAAAAGTAAAAAGTAAAAATTATTATATATATATATATATATATATATATATATATATATATTATTATTATTATATAACATATTTGTTTTGTATGGCAACCAATCAATGATAAGCAGTTTGATGCAGCGTACACAGAGTCTGAACCCTTGTGCCTCACGAGGGACATTTTTGGCTTTTTAATTAATTCAAGTTCAACTTCAGATCCTATAATATTTATATAATAAACTGTGTCGTCAAAATCTTTAGTCAGACTCTTGAGGACAAAAATGTTCCAGTTGAAAACCCATAAAACCACAGTTTCGATCTCACGGTCATTACAGCATGAAATCCTTCATTCTGTTGCGTCAGGCTTTTAATCTGCAGCTCTGGCTTCACATTTTAGTTTTACTTGAATCACTTTCTCATGTTTGTCCTGAGGGGAAGATACCTGCGAGCACAAGGCACAAGGGCTTCTACACCGTCACGTATGGAAGTAACTCCACACAAGCTGTGAAAGTGTTTCTCTGGAACATTGTGCTGTTAATACCACATTCAGTTTAATAACACATACTGGTGTTGATGGTCCAGTTTGTCCAGGGGGGCCTATACTGCCGGGGGGGGCCTGAAATGAGAAATTTAAAGAAACAGTGTATTAAGGCTGCAAGTAACGATTATCTTCATTATCGATTAATCCGCAGATTATTTTCTGGATTAATCGTTTGGTTTATAAAATGTTCATCCCGTTTTCTCAAAGCCCAAAGTGATGTCTTTAAAACATATTCAGTTTTATATGATATAAAACAGATAAAAGCAGGACATCTCCATATTTGAGAGGCTAAAAACAGCATTTTCTGACGTTTTTGCTCTAAAACATATACAGCATCTACTAAATATAGATACATTTTATATCTATGATGCAGATCTGACACGATCGCTATTAGTTGTCATCAAACAGCATTTTGGACCTCCAGCTGTGTTACTAACAGTTTGTCCCCGGAGCCCCTTCTGGCCTTTGGCCCCCGCTGCCCCGGTGTTGCCCCCCGGTCCGAACTGTCCAAGCATTCCTGATGAACCTCTGGTTCCTGGCTCACCCTGCGAGAAAAAAAACCCATCATCATCATCATCATCACACATTTCAGACTCTAAACCGAACCTTTAACTTTCACTTTGCAGGTTTTGACACTATCCAACACTCTGACTGACCTTGAGCCCTGGAACTCCTACTTTTCCTCTGTCCCCTGAAGAACCACTGTATCCCTGCGAAAGAGGGTTGATAGTGAAGACACATGTCCTGTTTATCCACAGATGAGCATCTAAACGTTTATATTTGGGAGATACATTTGTCTATCCTTTCTCTCTTGTGTTCACCACACTTCACCCACTTTTTCTTCCATCAGTGCTTCTTGCAAAATCAAACAATTAGTCAGTTTTTCCCGTAATGTAGATTTCCTCTACGATCTCTTCAGACCTCAGTGGCTGCCTGACCTTTGATTCTGAGGATGATTTGGATGCATTTCCAGGGCAGAAACAGACAAACATGCAGACGGCATTGTCCTGTGTCACTGGATGAAAGTGAGTTACGATATTCTAGTGAACTATACTTAAGAAATAACTCCTGTCCACCTGTTTCCCTGGTGGCCCCTTTGCTCCCTGTGGCCCTCGGTTGCCTCTGTTGCCTTCATCTCCCTTCGGCCCCTTCTCTCCAGGAGTTCCAATGTTTCCCTTGTCACCCTGAAACGTTAAGTAAAACAAAAAGTTTGCTAAATGTCCATCTATATGCAGGGTGTGTGTAAATGTAAGCTGCTTTTTCAAATGAATGAGAAGTTCTAATGACCATGAGGAATGTGTAGCAGAAAATAAAACGAGACATTTACAAGATGTGTACTCACAGATATGGCTTTCTGTCCAGCCGGGCCCTCAGGTCCCTTCAGTCCAACTGGACCCTAAACACAGAAAGCCGAGGGTTACTCGTAAACGTGATTAAGTTCAACACAAGGCTCAGTCAAGCCTACAGACTGCATGAGCCTCTTATCTGACATTTTAGTGCCTTTGCATTCAGCTAAAGGAGAAAAGATATAAATCAAATCTGTGACAAACACAGTCTAATCAATCTACCTCCTCACCATCGAGACCAGCAACTCCCTCCTGCCCTGAAGCTCTTCTGGATCCCTGAAGGAAGACGACAGACACAACAGATGAATCAGTGACCTGATATGGTTGCACAGACGACTCCATCAGCATTCTCTAAAGCATGTAGCTCATTAAAAGAAAAGCTTTACCTTAGCTCCTTTGACACCAGCTGATCCCGTTGGTCCCTGAGCTCCATCTTTACCCTAAAGGTAAAGAGAGTAAAGCAACAATTGCACAACAAAGACTTCACACGCACGACAACCTGCTGTACTCTCAAAGGAGCGCAGGAGGCTCGTGCACAACTAACTCATCTTGGTGAGTTTAGCACTTGAAGCAATAAGTTTTGTGCATCTTAAACTGTATTTGTATTAAATTATTCAAGTGCGTTTACAAATAATTACATGTAAAGGCTGTTTATTTGTTTCATTTTTGTGACCAAAATACTGTTTAATCAACTGATCTATCATCTGATGCACAGGGAATTATGCAAACTTCTCAAAAATACAGCTTTTAAAGTATTTGTGCAGCAAAAGTTCTTATCATGATCAAATCCACAATAGGATTTCAAATGTATTAAAGCAGAAACCAGGGACAACTCTGTTCACGCAATTTAAAACATATGTATCCTCTCAGACAGGTATTGAAATACAATGACGAGGACGGAAAAGATGTAATTTGACTATAGTTAAATTAACAGGGTCAGTCATAGTAAGCAAGAATCTTCTAAAACAATCTGAAGACGGCTCCCGACAGGCTCCCCTCTTTCAAACAAGATGCACGGCACTGATTCATCTGAACTCTGTTGATGTAGCATAATCAAATTTCCTAAATCCAAACGCTATCAGGACGACACAGAAGGAGTAATGAATGACACGCTGGATCGCCACGCTTACACCAGACCTGACCTGCTGACTAACCAACGCTTGCCTCACGCCGAACTGCAAAGAAAGAAACTCGCTGTTCACTCATCAGATGAAGTTTCTGTCAGTAATTATCACAAGAGGCTGATATCACAAATATATCAGTAAGAGCTTTGTGTAAACAAGGTCTGACCTTCATCATGGCGTTCTTTACTGACAGGAGCAGACAGTACACACACACACACACACACACACACACACACACACACACACACACACACACACACACACACACACACACACACACACACACACACACACACACACACACACACACACACACACACACGTTTGCCTTCTGTACCTCTGGACTCCTGTTTGATTCCTTTACTTGTTTTGTTGGCAGCTAGTTTTCATTTCTCTGCAGTGAGAGAAGTTTATACTCGACAACAGAAACAGAAACTCACTGAGTAACCTGCGACTCCAAGATGGCCGACTGGACCTCGTGGCCCCTGGTCACCTGGGAGGCCACGGGGCCCAATACCTCCCCAAGGTCCAATGTTACCCTGGTTACCCTGCAGGGGAAAAAACATGTATTCAAGATAAAAAAAACATTTGTGTATCAAGACAAAAGTCAGAAAAACTTTTAGAAAACATTAATACTTAAAAAATTCCCTGTGTTACCTGGAATTGTTAAAAAAATAAAAAGATTTCCTCACATGCCTCCACGGTGAACGAAGAATCCAAAAATGACAATTAACAACACGTGCATTTCCCCTAAAACCTCACTTTTTAAAACACGTTAGCATCGCAAAGAAAAGTAACGCGCCTGTGCAAGCACGGAAAAGCGGGAAAAAGAATCTTGTAAACTAGTTTGTAGAGTTCTGAGTAGATGATCAGTTAAATACAGTTAATGATACGCAGAGTATGTGTGATACAAACATTTACTCAAGATAAATACTGACTGGAAGCTGCAGCTTCTGGTTATGATATATCTCTTAAATAAAGACAGAAAAGGAACTTTGCACATCTACAAGAGCAGGAGATTTCAATAATAAACAGAAGTTGACTTCATGATTGAGGAAGTAAAGCACTGGATGGATGAATGAATGAAATAATCTTACAGCAGATCCTCTGTATCCCCGAGGTCCAGACATGCCCATCTCACCCTGACAACAGAAGGAAAGTAATAAAAACACTTGATAACATTTATATCATTGTGTAAGGTTGTACTCATTGTATAAAAACTGTACTAGCGCATTAATAACAGGAAATAATTCACTCACTGGGCGGCCTGTTTTCCCTCCTGGTCCCTCCTCGCCTCTCTTACCCTTCAGAACAAATATAACGAGGTGAACACCACATTACATTTCAAAATGTATATTACGAGTGAGCAGCCAAGTGAACACATTACGTGAAACGTGACAGAATAAAGCAGATTACATTACTGACGTATGTTCTGATTAAAATGTTGCATACCTTTAAGCCTTCACTTCCTGGAAGTCTTCCTCTGCCTTCTTTACCTTTAACCCCCTGAAGAAACGTTAAATCTCAACATCATCAAGCCTACATTCAAAATATCATGTTCTTACATTTGGAGTTATTTTAGGAGTTTGCACTTTAAATAACAAAATAAAAACTCACTCTCACTCCTGGCTGTCCTGGTGTCCCCTTCATTCCTCTGCTGCCAGCTTCTCCCTGTTCATTTACACGAATCAACATATTTCATCAGCGCCACACACTCTTATAATCTCTTACAGTAATGTGGTATGAATGGCCAAGAGGGGACAGTTAGTAGATATCTGTGTGTCTCTCTCAAGACGTTTTGTGACTTTTTGTGTTAGTTTTTCCCTTTTGTGTAGTTATTTTGTATCTCTTTGTGGTCTTTCTGTGTCTCTTTGTGGTCTTTCGTCTCTTTGTGGTCTTTTCATGTCTCTTTGTGGTCTTTCGGTGTCTCATTGTGGTCTTTTTGTGTCTCTTTGTGGTCTTTTTGTGTCTCTTTGTGGTCTTTCGTCTCTTTGTGGTCTTTATGTGTCTCTTTGTGGTCTTTATGTGTCTCTTTGTGGTCTTTCGTCTCTTTGTGGTCTTTTTGTGTCTCTTTGTGGTCTTTTTGTGTCTCATTGTGGTCTTTTTGTGTCTCTTTGTGGTCTTTCTGTGTCTCTTTGTGGTCTTTCGTCTCTTTGTGGTCTTTTCATGTCTTTATGTGGTCTTTATGTGTCTCTTTGTGGTCTTTTTGTGTCTCTTTGTGGTCTTTCTGTGTCTCTTTGTGGTCTTTCGTCTCTTTGTGGTCTTTCTGTGTCTCTTTGTGGTCTTTCGTCTCTTTGTGGTCTTTTTATGTCTCTTTGTGGTCTTTCTGTGTCTCTTTGTGGTCTTTCGTCTCTTTGTGGTCTTTTTGTGTCTCTTTGTGGTCTTTTTGTGTCTCATTGTGGTCTTTTTGTGTCTCTTTGTGGTCTTTCTGTGTCTCTTTGTGGTCTTTCGTCTCTTTGTGGTCTTTTCATGTCTTTATGTGGTCTTTCGTCTCTTTGTGGTCTTTCTGTGTCTCTTTGTGGTCTTTCGTCTCTTTGTGGTCTTTTCATGTCTCTTTGTGGTCTTTCTGTGTCTCTTTGTGGTCTTTTTGTGTCTCTTTGTGGTCTTTTTGTGTCTCTTTGTGGTCTTTTTGTGTCACTTTGTGGTCTTTTTGTGTCTCATTGTGGTCTTTTTGTGTCTCTTTGTGGTCTTTTTGTGTCTCTTTGTGGTCTTTTTGTGTCTCTTCGTGGTCATTTTGTTTCTCTTTGTGGTCTTTTTGTGTCACTTTGTGGTCTTTTTGTGTCTCATTGTGGTCTTTTTGTGTCTCATTGTGGTCTTTTTGTGTCACTTTGTGGTCTTTTTGTGTCTCTTTGTGGTCATTTTGTTTCTCTTTGTTGTCATTTTGTGACTTTATGGTCTTCTTGTGGATGTTTTGGTACATGTATGTAGTTATTTTGTGTCTCTTTGCAGTTGCTTTGCATCTCTTTTTATCTTTGATCTTCTTTTGTTTCATTAAATAAGAGTTGAAAAACCCCAAACACATTTAACTCCAGGAAACAAAGGGATACTCACACTGTTCCCTATGGGTCCTTGGAGGCCGGCAGCTCCTGTCTTCCCAGGAAATCCCTGTGGAAAATATTTAGTGGAGTCAGTCATGCATTTGTGAGACTGTGAAGCAAGCAGAATGACTTATTCAGTGTTTACTATAGAGGTAAACTCACTTTTGGTCCTAGAGGTCCAGTGTCCCCACTCATCCCATTTGCACCGATGGATCCCTGATAGAAAGATTATAGTATTTTAATCACATGTCTGTCCGTATCCTGATTACCTCTCCAATAGTCCCACTGAAGAGTCATTTCTGAGAAATATAGAACTTATAGGATATATATTGCAACTGTCTGATTTTAGTTTACTCATCAACCGTTTGTGCTGCATATCTCCATGTATACTAATCCTCTGGCAAAAACATTTACACACTTTCTTCATCAGTCCGGCAAACACAACATTGAGTAGAGAGACGTTGCACCTACAGTATGTCGGCCAATGAGACATTTACATAATCGTGGAGTTTATGAGGTGATTGGACAAAGTCAGAAATATGAATGTTAACATATTGTTGGATGATCTTACCAGAACTCCAGGAGGTCCATCATGTCCTCTGTTACCTAAATGACCTTGAACTCCCTGAGATGAGACAGAGATAATGTGAGATCCAATTCCAAAACACTGGAGTGAAAGGTTACATGACACTCTTTGACATTTAAATTCTTAATGAGGCTCATCATTTTAATATGTTTACGTGAGAATATTCTACTTTATTTATATAATTCTGATCACCTTTAAGCCTTTAGGTCCCGTCCCTCCGAAGACTCCAAGCATTCCCTACACAAAAGGTTTACACATATAAAAACACATGGCCTCATTAACATCTATATATTATTTGTGAGATACAAATTGCATGTGCATATTATTATATCCTAAAATAATAGACTTATAAATAGACTTATAAATGGGTTTATCAGACCCCCCCCCAACCCTTTCTTTTCTTTTATTGCCCAATTTATAATAATTTATTGTGTGTTTACACATCCTTTATCATCCTTGTTTACCATTAAACTTATGGCTTTATATGTCATATTTGTAATTCGTAATGTGCAATAGACTTGGGTTACTTGTGGGATGGGGATTTTATTAAAATGTATCAAGATGTATTTCAAAGTGTAATAAAAAGTTTTACAGACAATCTTTGGATATAATTGTAAAGATATATTTAACAGCTTCAAATCTACGATAAAGTCTTAATTAAAGCCGTTACAGTATTGTACAAATATAGTCGGGAACATTAATAGTGATAATATGTTTGACAGAATAAGGAATGTAGCCACATAGGAACCTTAATACCAGGTTCTCCTTCACGTCCTCGCTCCCCAGACTTCCCCATCTCTCCCTGCAGACAGAAAACATCAGTAGTTTGGATTCAGCATCGAATATAAACTTAATATCCACTCACTCATACTCACAATTGGACCTGGAAATCCAGAAAATCCTACTCGACCTTCTCGACCCTTTGACAGAAAAAAATGATTAGGATATAATATCCACTCTATGCTGGAACAATGAAATATTTCAAAATTGAAATAATGAAATTGACATATCATCAGTATTTTGAATACTAGTAGTCGTTACAAATGCCAGTGAAATTCCACGATTCTCTAAACTAATTTGATCCAGTTGATCCGATGGACTTCAACTTACGCTCCTTTATCACTGTTTACATTCTGGATTTTGTTAGCAAGTTAAACATGTTTCTTCTCTGATATATATATTTTATATTGCTGTGGAAACATCTCCTTCAAACAACTGTTTCAAGTTTCACATCATGATAACGCTATAATTTTGCCTAATAGTCATTTTTACTGAATAGATCATGAACGCACCTTAATGCAACTCTATGGAAGCTGCTGCTAACAGCTAACAGCTAACAGCTAACAGCTAACAGCTAACAGCTAACAACTAACAGCTAACAACTAACAGCTAACAGCTCACAGCTAACAACTAACAGCTAACAGCTAACAGCTAACAACTAACAGCTAACAACTAACAGCTAACAACTAACAGCTAACAACTAACAGCTAACAACTAACAGCTAACAGCTAACAACTAACAACTAACAGCTAACAGCTAACAGCTAACAACTAACAGCTAACAGCTAACAGCTAACATCTAACAGCTAACGTGAACTAGCTCTCCTCCGGCACATTTCAACACGGATTTGTTGTTCACAATGTAGCACATTGTAAATGTACATCCCAAACACATTTCTTATTGTACGTACTGTAGAACAACGAGTACGTCACTTTCTTTTGTATTTTGGCATCGACTTGCTTCTCGTGACATCCTTAAATCAGTACTGGACTACATTTCTACAAAATGTTGCATATATATGTTTTTTATATTTATATTTATATTATATATTTATTTATATCTGAAAAATCATGGGACAATAATTTTGAAGCTAGTACTCGATATACTCGACACAAATACATAAATAAAATTGGTCTTTTATCAATTTTTCACTTTTTCTATTTAAAGAGTTAAAGTTCTCAGAGTCCATCTTTGTCTTACCTTGTCGCCTCGAGGGCCAGAAACTCCTTGAATATCGTTTGGCCCTCGATCTCCCTACAAAGAACATGCATGTATTCAGTCACACACATTCAAAAACTTCAAAAACATTTACTTTTTAAATACAAAAACCACACAAGTCATGATTCTTTCTCCAAACACACCTTCAGTCCATCTTTTCCCTGCTTCCCTTGCTCCCCCAAGATGCCATCATAGCCCTATAACCACAGAAGCACTCAGATCATTTACTAAAAGAAAAGTAGGAATACCACAGTGTAGAAATACTCTCTTACAAACATATTAAAATTATTGATGCTATTTTACTATATATACACTGCAGGGGTAGCGACTCTTGATTAACGCGGTGACATCGTTAGTGGACATTGTCTTCACTCATGATGTTTATTTCACTCACACTGGATCCAGGAAGTCCTGGTGGCCCTGCTGGTCCTACATCTCCCTCAAGTCCTGAGGGGCCTCGTCGGCCCTTTAATCCTTGTTTACCTGGAGGCCCTGGAGGTCCCTGTACACAAACACAACAACCTGTTGAACTGCTGCTCTGGAGAAACTGATTAACAATCAACTGAACAGACAGGAAGGATCAAACTCACCAGGTCTCCCTTAAACCCTGGATTACCCTTGTCTCCTCGCTTGGCTTTCGTCCCCTGGTAGAGAAAAGTACACACACGCACACGCACACGCACACACACCACCTGCACATTTAGCTCAGTGCTTTGTAACCAAAATGTTTGAAGTAAAGAAATTGCTTTAAGTAATCTTACGGGATCACCTGAGGGTCCGGCCTTTCCTGGATTCCCATTGGCTCCCTGAAATGAGAAAGAAAAAGCCAATACTCTTACACACATCTGAGTTTATGTTTCTTCTCTTGTAATCAATGTTGCAGAGGGTTTGTTGTCTTACATTCAGTCCAGATGGTCCAGGTTCCCCGATGTCCCCTTCATGTCCCGTATCCCCCTGGTGAAACACACAGATGACAGGGTGAACCTAAAATGACAGTCTTTATCTCCTGATTTGTTTCTGGTTGTTTTTCCAGTGTACTCACAGGTTCTCCTTTAGGACCCGGAGGTCCTTCTGGTCCTGGGTTTCCCTGTGAGAAGAAAAAGTATTTATATTCTTTTGTCTTTATGTGATAAGACTGAGAAGTATGACTGTATGTGGAGAACATCCATTCATGATATTCATTCATCTTTACCTCAATGTGTTGAGACCTCATTTACAACATACAGAGTACAATAAATAAATAAATAAATAAATAAATCCTCTGTACCAAGAAACACAAAAAATAACTTAAAATGAAAATGCAGGTGAAAAGCAGAAATAATAAAAATCCAAATTCATAGAATAATAAAACTGTAAGAATAAATAAAGCAATTAAAATGTAAAACAATTGAATCAAAACAAGACAACTAGAAGTGAAATAGGATGAAAGGCATTGGGACATTTTATATTTCCATTTAAAAATGTCCCAAGGATAACAACGAGGGAAGCTTTAGATTGTTCTGCATGTTATTGCAGTTTGCAGCAGCACCATGAGGCTAATTGGATTTTCAAGCTCAGTAAAAAACAGCCGGCACCTGAAACGTAATCCAATCATTGGAGCCACTTCTATTCCTACCATCTACTTTGTCAAAATCAAAAAAGGTACATGAAAGTAAAGCACATTATTATTAAAAGGAAAAAAGGAGGTAATATTCTTCTCCTTGAAAAGAAAGAAACATCTTTTCATCATCATTTTGTCTCATGTTTATGGCCTAAACATGACCAAACTAACATGTTACATCCACAGTTACTGTCAATGCAAACTAACCTACAATAACTCTCTGATTCTGTTTCTGACGCTGACGACATGAAGCTCTTATACCTGAGGGCCACGGACACCGGGGAGCCAAACCGCTCCATCAGGACCAGTCTCTCCCTGAAGCAACACACATATTTATATATAATATATATAAATCAATCCAGGATATACAGGTTAGACATTTATTAAGGTAAGTAAATGATCTTATCATTATTCAGTCTCTGTGAGTGTCTTGTCACCTGTGGTCCAGCTGCTCCTCTGGCGCCCAGCTCACCTTGATGACCCTGATAACATAAAGTCTTGTTTCTCAAATATCTGATTAATAATCTGATAATTAATTGACTAGTTGTTTACTTACCGGAGGTCCGTTAACTCCTAAGAGACCTTTTACTCCTCTGGGGCCCATTTTGCCCTGAGCAGATTAATAAATGCACTTTTTACGTCAATGGCATCACATTATTTAATCGAAAATAATCATATTTAATCGATTTTATGAAGACATTGTAGAAGTATATAGTTTTAGGAAACGTACCGGTGGACCTGGTGATCCTCCAAAGCCTTGAGCTCCAATCTCTCCCTGAAAATAACCAGCAGTGTATCAAACATGTATATCAGTACTTTGACCATGGTGATCAAGAGGATGTATATTTATATAACTATTGTTTGTTACACAGATATGGATATGGAGCTGTCTGCTACTGACCAGAGCGCCTGATGGTCCGAGAAAACCAGGAGGACCCCTGGCTCCAGGCAGACCCTGGAAACATGCAACAGCTCAGATTAATGAACTTTTCATAAACGAGGTGATTAATACGTCATGAACACATTTCAGTGATCACTTAAACAACCATCAATAAAACATAAAATAATCGTTTTCAGCGCACTAAAACATTCTTATGATATTGACATTTGAAATTGCTCTTGATAATGACGAAGGCGTGAAAGGTGCTGTCATTAAACAGTGATCCGTACTTACTATGTAGCCAGGGACACCAGCAGCGCTTCGGACTCCTTTATTCCCCTGTGACCAACAAGGACAGGAAAATCAGAATCACATGTACCAGGCTGTGTGTGTGTGTGTGTGTGTGTGTGTGTGTGTGTGTGTGTGTGTGTGTGTGTGTGTGTGTGTGTGTGGGAATCTGACCTTGTCTCCTTTTTGTCCTCTGTTTCCCTGCGGTCCAGCCTCCCCAAGATAACCCTAGACACAGAGAAAAAGGGGTTTGACGCAAAGCTATAAACATAATGCTTCAATTTGACGATATAGTGACAACTTCACAAAAGAATACCCAACAAATTGTTATTATTATAACTAAAATAGTGCGAGGTAGCTGCAAAAAATGAAAAGCTAAATGCAACAATATTTAGACATCGATATAATCATTTCAATCCCTATAACATTAGAAGTCCAGGCCAGTCTTACCCACTCACCCAGCTCCCCTTTGCTACCCTTCTCTCCTCTGTAGCCTTGGAGACCCTATGGGGGCAACATGAAGTATATTTAAAGCAGGATTGCACTGATTGGTGGAAATTACATATAACAAGGTATTAAAGACAACTATGACAATAAACACATATTTTACTTGATTCTTAGCAGATTTACCTGTTCCCCAGGTAAGCCTGGAGGGCCTGGATCAGGGGTCTCTCCTGAGTTTCCGTCTCGCCCAGGTCGGCCCTGGGGACCTGGTAAACCTTGTGGTCCAGGATTGCCCTGAAGTGCAACACAACAAATGATGCCGTTTTCCTCGACAGCAAAATAACTTTTGTTGCTAAAAAATAGATAATTTATTTTCTTAGTTTATAACAAATCAGTGATGAGAGTAGTTTTTAAAATGTGAGTAACATATTCTGGTCCATTGCATTTTGTTAGGTTATGTTTTCGGTTCAGATTGTTTAATTGTTTTTCTGTCTGTCAGCTCCTTGGTGGAATAGTGTAGCATGGACGAAGGAAGAACCAATTCAATTTTGGAGCAGAAACACGCTTTATTTGTCACATATGGAAACGGCCTTGGCGGAGGTCTGCGCTCTCCAAGTGCCCTTATAGTAGCGTTAGTGTTGTTGTGTCTGTTGGGACATTGGATGGGACGGTTTTGCATCTTGTTGTGCATACACTTTACTTCACATACGTTTTATATAGTAAACCCCTCAAAACCAGTAAGTACACCCTAGCGACCACCAAGAATCCCCAGAATTACCACCTAAAACAGTTTATCCCAGCATTATTACAGCAACTACCCTGAGCAACCACTTAATTATACCACGGCAACTACCTAGCAACACCATAGCAACACCTTGTGATGTTTGCCTTGTCAGCAGCACATGTTATTGTGGGTAGTTTGTAGTTGAGACTCACATACCTTTATTATCTATTACTCCATGTTGTTCTACATAAATCAGACAACTCAATGCATTATTGATCAAAGTCATCCTGTAGTTATGAGTTCAATGTGGACACTTGAAAAGGTGCAAATAAAATAATCCTTACAATTTGTTTTGCTTTAACTTATCATGATAAAGTGAGGTGAGACGAGAGGTGGTGGACTTTGTATGTTAATGATGTTGACACCATCTGCCTTCCACCTGGTCTCACTTTCACTATGCAATTCTGTCTGCCACTGGGTACGATCTCCCGGGGAAATGAAGGCTACATTCATGGTAAAAAGCTCTGGAAAACAGAACCTGTGCAGTGTTGCCAACTATTTTCCAAAGATTTGCAAAGATTTGCCAGGGGCTCATACGCTAATTTGCATATTGGTGACGCTATCATTCATTAATCTGCATAAGGCTGCAGTGAGGGAAGGACTGCCGCAAGAGTAGAGGGAGAGATCCTGTTGGCAGAAGAGCCGTGGACTGTGATTACTCTGAGCAACATAGGGAATGAATCATAATATTTAATATATTTCCTCCTTTTTCCCTGATTGTCTCAATAAGTCACTATATTTGTCGCTAGCAGTAAGCTCTGAGGGAAATGGAAAGAGATCCGGGTGTCTTTGCGACAGCTGCGTCAACAGTAATACCATTTGGAAACACTAGTGGGGAAAGTTGTCTATTGACACTTTAAAATGGTGTGTAAAGAAGTGAGCCCATAAGCTAGCATGCAAAGCCTCGCTGCAGACTCTGATAAGATGCAAAGTAAAGTAGAGATACCTACGATTTTCCCTTGAACTCTTTTTCGTCCTTGCTTCCCAGTAATTCCAGGTCGCCCCTGGAAAACAAAATTAGCCACAGGAGTCCCTTTATAATCTCTTGTTGGGTTTGGTGTTTGGTATTGTCATGGTATGACAACATTTAAAAAAAATCTAGATAACCTTTGCCTTTTCAAGAAATCCATAACACTTTTGTGGACTTACAATTGGTCCATCATCTCCAAGAGGTCCAGGAGGCCCCCGAGGACCCTTACGTTTCTGAAGATAAAAACAGACTCAGTCACAACATATGTATATTTTTATCACACTAGACTGTATTTTCACTGTAAATAAAGTAATAATACAATACGTAGTTGGAGTTAGTTGTAATAGCAACTAAAATAAGATTTATTTTTAAACAAACACCTACCGGCCAGGAAGAAATCAGTTTTTTATAGATCTTCTTTTTCTGCAAAGATACGACAGAGAGAATATTCTTTCAACTTGTTTCTTTCACAAATTATCCTCAAACCAATGTGCTTTGAATATAATACACTTTCAAATAAATAACGATAAGATAAGCCTTCATTAATGTTGTAACAACTTTATCTGTTTTGTGGTATATTAAATGCTTTACAATTAATATAGATATGACAATAGTCTAACATGCAACACATTAATACGGATATATATGAATATTTGTGTAACAATGTCACTGATATTTATATGCTAGTATAATACTACTCCTACTACAAAACTGCTATTTTGTGAAGGCTCAATATACATACAAAACAAACACCCTCATCTTTTATACTGAGAGTACTGTGTTTTCATGCATTTGGAATAACTAGTATATTGGCATAATGTTACTTATTTCACTAGTTTAAACACGTGTGTAGCACTAAGGTACGAGTGGTTTCTGGTGTAGAGCTTCAACAGCAGTTTACCTTAAAAGCCTCCCACTCTTCTTCAGAGGTTTTATATACAACAATGGCAGGCATCCCAGGAGGACCGATGGGGCCTCCATATCCTGTCTGCCCGGTCCTGCCCATAACGCCTTGATAACCCTGAAAGGACAGAAGACAATATGTCTCTTTGATATGGAAAATAGGATGAGTATACTTATCATTTTAAGTCCCTTCTGACCACTAGGGTGCAGAAGTACGCCACAAAAAGCTGACAATCCTGAGATAAAAACTGCTTATCAAGCTCTTGGGGCTTTAGCTGTCATTTAGCTTCAGTAGCCTAAAGTTGAGGTTAATAGTTTAAGAAGATTTTAAACCTGTGTTATCTGGAAATACTTCACATGGCACAAAAAGCCGTGGGGGGTGATTATCTGACAAAGTGAAGAAGCCAGTTTACATCAAACATAAATTAACATATATAATAATATAATAATGTCATGTAAATGAAACAGCCCATGGTTTTTGAACTTTCATCGATTAGTGATACTGGTTATAGGTTATTATGCGGAGACATAATTTCATAGTTGGGGGAAATAAGGACACACTATTATGTGTATTAAATATATAGGCTATTAAAAGGGGTGTGCCTCTTGCAATGCAAGATAAGCAAGTATCCATCTAAGACAAGATGGGCCATAATATAAAATAAAAATAATATTCATAAAATATACAATTTAATTAATTAATTAATTCACAATAAAATAAATTAATAAGATGAAAAATAAATGAAAGAATGTGGCAAAATATCTTGTCAGAAATTAGATTAATAATGCATCTGCAGTTCAGTTTAACTTTGTTTTGACAGAGTTCACATTGAACGGCACGTAACGGTTTCTAACGGAAAGGTTATCCTGTTAGCTTTAATGTTAGCTAACGTTAGCTAGTAAAAAATGATGGCTTACCTGCTAAACGCACATCTAGCTAGCTGACACGAAGTCACATGAGCATCCTACTTGAATCATATTTCTTTGAAAACACCTGACAAATGTAAGTTTAATATTTACGTTCTTATTTATATCTGGTTTGGTTGACCCAACTCCTGAGAAAGATTAGCTTGAAAAACGAAAAGTTAGCTTGCTAGATGCTAGTGCTCTTCACCTGCCACTGCTTTACTTTGTTTATTTACCATTTTGTCACGTAAATATCAAACTGCTGGTGTGTCAACCATTTAACCATTACTTTAGCACACTATTATTAGTTATCCATTACTTTTAGATAGCCATTTAAACGGTATATTCCTAACTTTTAGCGTTAGCTTATTTCAACTGTTTGGCTAACGTTATCCCTCACATTTAGCTAACGTTAATCTATATATTTTAGCCATGTATCCGTTACTTTCAGCAAACTGTCAACCAGTTATCACTTTCAACTGTTTATCCATTACTTTAAGATAACTATGTAAACCATTTAGCTATACATTACTTTTAGCTAACTAATAAACCTAGCTAAAAATAATTAGCTAAGCTAACTGTCTCAACTGCTAATTTTTACAACCTCTAAAAATGTGTTTAGGTGTTGTAGCTGACTCTGATATATATTTTTAATTTAAATATATTATATATATTTTTTTATTCAACAATTACAATGCATTATATTTTTTATGTGTGTCTGTAAACCAAAGCGTTGACCTAACCATGCTAAAAGCATAAGCTAACGTTACTAGGGCTGTTGGACACTATCTCATTAGCACTATGAGCATTTCATTCCAATTACAGTCTTTGATTCAATGTTGTTGGTATCAACAATATTTCCTGATTCAGGTTTAATTCAATACATACTTTGTCTCCTTTAGGCCCTGATGGTCCTGATCGTCCAGGTGGACCCTGCAACCCCTGATGAAAGAGTGAGGAGGAACAGTTAGATCTGGATAATCGTCACTTCTAACAATGTACTGTAACCCATTAGGACCTATTCATACAATCAGGGTGGGATAAGTTAAACTGCCCCTAGAGAAGACAATGAAACTAGAGCAGAAATACAGATATAATCATGTCTGAATTCTGATTAATCTAATGTTTTTGTTTTTTGTGATAATGCATAAGGAGTTTGTGAACTTCTAGTATAAAAACACTAAACAGTCTTAAGTCTGAGATAACAGTACCACAGTTTAGCCAGAGGAGGGTGATGATGGCTTTCAATGAAGAGACTAACCCCTCCCTTCAACCACACACACACACACACACACACACACACACACGCACACACGCGCACACACACGGTTTTCTAGGTACTAGAATTGACACAGATATATGTTGCCATCTCAGTCATCAAATCAGCTCTACACAAACTCAATTTCATCCAAGGTCATGACAGAAAATGAGATGATAATATCACACAAATGTATTTAAAATGCCCTATGTGGCTTGTTTATGCATTTATAACGTCATTAACACTCGGTCCTCAGTGTCACTGTGAATACATCTGACGTTTAAAGTAGCCTATACCAAGACCTATATGACGAGCTTTGATTATTGGTTGTAAATATTTACACAGGAACTGCTAAATGTAAACAATATCTTACACTTTGACTTCTGATCCCAGGTCTTAATCCTGCCCCATGACGTCTGGCCGTGTATGTCGGCGGCTGATTGGCTGCTTTAACAGTCTGCTGTGAGGATTCAGTCTCTGATTGGATGAAGGAGTCTTTACTGAACTGGGAGATCTGATCGGGTGAGGATTGATTATAATCCTCTGTAATGTCAGTGTCATTATCATAACTTTCCTTTTCCATCTCTGCATGTCTTTGCACTTCCTCTAAATCGATCTCATCCACATCTGTCTCTGTCCCAGTCCCCTGCTCTCCACCTGGAAGTTGTGGCGATGTTTCTGTTTTGGGTGAAACAGTTTGCAACCTGTCCTCCATTTCCTCTTTTTCTTTTATCTCACTGACTGAAACATTACCCATCTCCCCCTCCATGTTCCTGGTACTTAGTACTTCTCCGCTTTGTACTGTTGGAGTTAAAACAATCAGGTTTGTGGCTGAATCATTCTCAGGTATAGCAAAGTCCTCAGTTACATTTTCTTCTACTGAAACTGGAGGTATAATGACGAGTGGCGATGCCTCCTGTCGCGCCTCCCTTACTCCTTCAGATGTTGGGTACACGCTGGAAGGGACAAACCCTGATTCTGTGATGGGGCCTAAGATAAGAGTAGATCTAGTAGCAAACTGTGGTCCTTTAGAGAAAGATATCTCTGTACTTGCAGTTTCCGCCTCTCCTGATGAGAAACCTGTAGCTGTGGGGTTCTCAGGTTGAAGGTTAAGGCTTGAAATGGTCGTCTCAACACTTTCCAAAACAGATGCGTCACTTGTTCTGGAGCTCTCCTTTGCTTCAATGAACGTTTGATGAACTTGTCTCGGGTGCTGAGCAGTTTGAAGTGTGTGGACAGAAGGAGTCCTGGTTATTATGCTTCCTTCTGTGCTCCATGGTTGCTTCATTGTGCCAGTGTGCACATTAGAAAACTGCTCATTTCCAGTCAGAGAGGTAGGCTTTGGTTCAGTACCCCCACCTTGATTTACTTCCTTACTCACAGCGGTTAGTTTGTCCTTTTCTCTGTTGGTTGAGCCTGCAGTCTGAGTGTCTGTGTCAGCGTTGGTTTTCACTACAGCTCTGGTGTCCACATCCTCTGGATCAGGATGTGGCTTCAGAGGGGAAGTGCTGCTCACTGGATACAGTTTTGGTGTCACCTCAGTGGGAACAGCCTGTAGAGTCGTGTCTTGGGGGGGATTGTCTGGTCTGGATGATACTCCGATCCCAGGCTGAATGGTCACCTCATTTACAGCTGCACCCTCCTGGGAAAAGGTTTACATAAGGGAAAATATTACCCAACATGCACCGTCTCCAACAAGCTCTGAGACGCAAGTGAGTGATCTATTTTCTGAGTCTGATCTAAACAGTTTTCTCTCCTGTGTTTATGACTGGTAAAAAATAGGTTTTATTAAAGTAAAGTAAATATTTTCCATCTGTGAAAAAAGGTCAAATGCAGGTTTTCCTTTTGTTGTTGTTGTTGTTGTTGTTGTTGTTGTTGTTGTTGTTGTTGGTATTATACTCATTTTGGCTACAAGACGCTTAAGTGCATCACTATGTTCTAAATAGGACTAAAAGCACACATTTTTTCTTCCAGTTAGATTTAATTTCTCTGTGCAACTTGCAAACAATATACATACATTGTGCTTAGAGTACATGGAGACATTAATAAATTAACCTGTTTTCCCAGAAGAAGAACAAAGTAGAAAAATTATCCTGGTGAAACTTTTTATTTCACTTTTTTATTCTCATAGAGAGAGCAAGAAATAGTTTAAAGACTTATCTGTAAATGATGTACTGTTTTTAAAGTCCCATACTTGAATAGCTCTAAAGCAAATTAGCAATTAGTCCCTTCTAGGACATACATTAAATTACTAAACAGCAGTTAAGTAATAACAAGAACTAATGCCCAAAGGACAAACTACATACAAGAATGAACACCGTGCATCTAAAAGCAGAAATTATGAATCAGTATTGTTGCTCTCTTTGGCGTTGTGAAAAGAGTCTGTTCAGAAATGTAAACACTCACATACACATAAGTATAACATGCATTTCCAAACAAATCACATTGTTATTGCAGTTAAGCCTCTCAAACGTTCACACAGGGATGCCGCTGACTGTACTGTGGGACAATACGATGAAGCACCAGACATTCACATTAACATGTCATCTAAAAATAAAAAGCGGGGGGAGATTATCAAAGGCTCTACACACACACTCAGTTCACCAACACAGGTGTTTTCACTTATTTATCCTAATTAGCACTCTTGTAATGAGACTGAGGGCGAGTACAAACTAAGCTTGAATTCTATCTCCCTGAGCTGCTTATTAGGTTTGTTGTATGAAGTTAGGTGAGCTCACATATTTCCCAGCATTCAGTAGCTTCACCTGTTCAGGGGCTTTGACTGTAGCTTAGATCACACTTATACTCAGACTTCAGGTAGACGTCTGAATTCATTTGTTGCACAAAGATGTCTAATTCTGAGCGAGACTAATTTACCATGAATTAGGAAAAACTAAGACTTTTTTCATACTAACAAACATGACTGGAAATGTTTGGCTCGCAGAAGAATCCAACAGTTACAAGGTGATTTTACTGGGATATTCAGCAAAGAGTATAACATTAGCATACAATCAGAACGCAGTGCTAACTGAATTAGCCTGGGGGTAGGTGGCTAACAGGCTAAAAAATAGGTCATTTTTGTGAAACAATAATTACATATTTCCTAATAAATGTTTTAGTATCAGAGAAAAGAGCAACACCAATCAGATGTTGTCCAGACGTAACCCTTTTGAGTAAAAGCCTACAGTTCAGAGTGTTTGTGTAGCTGGCAGCAGTGTGTTGTTTGTACCTGTGTGTCTGTCAGAGCTGAGCAGGTGCTGCTGGGATCTCCACAGTGCTGCTCTGCTGCTGTTGGATCTCCTAAGACAAAGATCATCTGCTGGATGGTTCCCTGAACACACCACAGACACACAGGAGACATACGGTGACCAGTTTGAAGAGTTTTTCATTCCGATCTCTTACAGCTTCAGTGAATTTAACTTTATATTAATGTTCGCAGTCACCGTCCTCTTTCTTATAGAATCATTCAAATCTTACACATACGGCTTTAAAGCTTTCATATAATTTCTACAATGTTGTACTGAACTATTGTACTATGTACAATATTATAATCAGAGTTGGAGTCCTCCATAAGTGTTCCCTAGCTTCCACTCCCAATGGTCTCTCTGTGCTATGGATCACATACGACTGCCATTTTTATCCAAAGAAAGTGGAGGAAACAAAAGAGCAATGGAGACGTCGGCAATTCTGGCTCGATTACATAGGGAAACTTTCTTTTGCCCTTTTTGTCATTAACTCATACTTGATGTATGAGAGGAATACTCTTGACTGACTAAATAACTAATAACAAGTCATTTTGCTAGAAACTATATTGTGATTTTTCTTGTTTAATGACCTGAATTGAAATAAACACAAATGCATATATTAAGTGGACTATTTAAGCCAGTCAACATGTAGCACTTTCTTTGTAAATACATGCATCAATTGTTGAGTTTAAATACTTCTTTTGGTGAAAAAAGCAGTAAAATGTTCTGCACAGAATTTTATGAGATTTACTCGTTGATGTGAAAATCTTCTCCTGCCTCTCATCCTCTCACATGCACGTGCAAGAAGCCCCAGAACCTGACGCAGAAATACTTGAGCTGCGGGTGAAACTCACAAAGAAACTGGTGCACAGCCAATAGTAATGGCAAGATTACAGGAAAACGCTTTAAATGACATTTAAATTGAAAAAGCAAAACATTAAATGCAACAGAAAAGAGATTCAAGTGTGATTCTGAAGCTTATAAGATGATGAACTATATCTACATTGTACTCAGCCTCTGCAGCATACTTCCACAAAGCACAAGAAAAAATAACAATTCCAAATTATGTTGATGTATTTAAATGCACAACAAAAAAAAACATTTCTAGAAATTAAGGAACTTAAATTTGCGTTCATAATTTGTATAAACGTTCAAAATCCAAACAGACACAGTTAATCTTTCAGCTTCTTAGTTTTACGCCAAGTTGTCACAAATTCGATCTGAATCCATCAGCAACATTTTGACCAACGATACAATCAGACTTACGCAGCTCAGCAGCAGTAGCACCACCGCCACAGCACCCTGCATGGCTTCTGATAAAGGGGACTGCTGGACTCCTCTGACTGCAGCTGCCTTACACACTTCAAGGCAGTGTGTAAGCCTCCCCCCTCCCTCCCCTCCCCTCCCTGAGCCCAGCGTTTACAGCCAGTGTCTCATACAAACACACACATATTCAGTGTTGGGGCGTATTGAACTTAATGTTATTAAACTAAATTTTGCAGTAGCTTACTTGTAGTTCAACTACACTTATATTTGCTTAGTGATTCAAGTAGTTAGATTACTTTTATGCCGTTTCTTTGTGTACTTTAACTACTGAAACTACAAACTATTCTGGGCCATAGAAGGTCATTTTTACCATTACTTCTCTACTGCAGTTGAACGTCTTCGATTCTGTTTGATGTTTAGAGTTCAAGCTGTTTTTAATTTGTAAAGATTGTACAAGTCAGATTACAAAACTGACAAGTAAGACAAAAGGCTATTTTTTTTCAGAACAGTGCTGAAGTCGGTCAAATGGTCTAAAAAGGTGCAAAATAATGTGTATTTAACTTTTTGGGTTTAAGTATGACCTGTGAACAAGTGCACACCTTTTTAAATAAACTCAATTAAGTGGCATTTTTGCATTTTTTATTATGTACATTGTCAATTTGATAGTTCTTTTCACTAAGTAGATTAAAATACTTGTTCCAAACGAGATTTCTCCCTCGGGTAGCTTTGCTGTACTTTAACTTCTTCCAGTATGAAGTCATTGGTATCTTCCAAATCTTTCAAAGTAGCTGCTTTCAACCCAACGCTGCTCATATTCCTTCTGCTTCCTGTGGCAACACAGCGCTAGACAGGTCCAGCACTCAACCCTCAGAACGCTAGGACAGAGTGTGAACAACGACAGACACTCAGGTGTGTTGTCTCCTCGCTCTGTTGCTGAGCAGTCGTGTAAGTCCTTTGTGTTCAGGGCAGATCGATGGTGAAGGTCTAAAACACAGCTGTCACTGGGATGAGGAATAAAATTCCTATCGTGAGAAGTTCATCTCATCAGCCTCCTTCTCACTCCATCTTCCACACACAATACATTTATAGATATACTGTGCCAGCTCAGCAGACACAGTAAGACAAGAACCGGAGGATTATTATATTGTTCATAGAGATCCTGAGATTCATAATACTTTTAAAGATTAAATCCCAACTACTGTTCTTAATTCAGTGAATGGTAAAATGTAAACAGCTGTTCATTTGTACTTTGTATGTGATGTCCCTGAGCTTGGTACTGTATCTTGCTTGATGTTCCTTCCTACTGTGTTTAATTTGCCATTAAACTTCCCATTGAGCCCTCCCCCCCTCCATCTTTTTTCATCCAGGGTCAGGAGGGGAGGACTGTGGCCCAGGTGAGGAATGTGACATGAAGATCAGAAGAGCGAGGGGCTGCTGCCCGAGCTTACGGTAAAGGGTGTGTGGTGAGGACGTGAAGCTCCTCCCAACAGCGTCAGGCCTAAAGTGTTGATCTGCCGCCCCAGGCCCCGACGCCAGGGGGGGCTCTCCTGTAGACGACAGTCCAGAAACAACTCCAGTCTGGACAGAGAGACGGACAGCGAGAGGCTGTGCCACAGTCCATCCCACAGAGGAGCAGCAGGAAACCTGTCAGACAGAAATGACTGTTGCTTATAACAAACATGACCAGTGGATTTGGAGAATCGTTGCAGACCTGCTGAAAAGATATTATGTGTAAAGATACTGGTGTCCCTCAGTGATACTGTCAAAAGATGTTCTGACTCCAAATATGCAGATCTGGTCTACGCAACTCCTGCTGGGTGTTTCGGTGAAGGGTTTAACACTCAACCTAATATCTTCTGTTCTTTTCTAATATAAATAACTAAAAGCAAAGACACTTAAACATCAGTTAAAGCGAACTTTGTTGTAGGAACTAAACCAGTTTAAGTATTCTTAGGATATACAGTTTCACCACTAAAGTCTGTGCCACACTTTGTTTTAATTCCAGAAGTTGATCAGACAACTACATACACTTAATAATAATCAATGTGTCTCATTATTCCATCTACTGCACATTCAGTGGTGGATGTTTGCATTTCTCACTCATAATGTTGTCCCCAGGCACTGATGACGGTGACGAGTCCCGGTCCCACCTTCAGCTGAAAAAGCTCCTCCCCTTCCTGCCCTAAAATAACCAATAGCGTCGTCTCCTCTGACCACCGTTGACCCAGACGCAGACGCATCAGCACACTCAGCTCATCTGGAAAACTGTCAGGTAAACGTTAGCACACACACTCTGTCAGATACACACTGGTACGCATGCTCAGATGCACACTTCTACTTGATCTTTCTCTGGACATGTACAGTTGTGAGATGAGAACACAGCGCAGGTGAAGGTTGTGGTGTCACAGAGAGACTAAAGACTTTCCTCACAGAGAGCAGCTTCACAAGGGAATGTAAACTGTATCACAAAGCTGACAGATTCAGACGGCATTAGTACCCCGTGTGTGTAAACAGTCAAGTGAGGTTTAACACCAAAGCCTTCAGCTAAGTCCGCTCAACCTACACATCATGGAAGGTCCTCTGCAGACCCCGTCAGCTCTCTGAAACAACATCTGTTGTTGTAAAAGATGTAGATTTACACACCAAAATGAACAGAATTAGTGTGTAAATTGGAAATATTTTACTATGTATATGAATAACAATATAGGCTTTGTGTTGTGCTTACTGTATATATTATATTTAATAAACTGTCTCAGTCCCTAAGAGCAAAACTGACTTATTTATTAGTAAGAGAATTACTATTAATTAATAGAAAGCAAACTGTTCTGTCAACCTATTATGGACTAAAGTGATATAACTTAAATTAAACTTCTTCTAAGACCTTATTGCTGACAGATGAGGTAATATGTTTATTATTATTAGTATATAAGTAAGGTATTATTAGCACTACCTGAATATTTCACCTGAGAAGTAATGGAGTAGATCTTTAGCTCCTGCTTTACGCTTTACATAATACTCACAGAGGGCCAAATACAGCAGCTGTTGGTAGGGACAGGGTGGCATATTGTCCGATCCGATATGCCGGACATCCTCGGTCATCTTCTGTTGTTGACACGTTGTAGTGAGTGTCCGACTGCAAGTCCAAGAGCTGCAGTACATCCACTTCTGCAAACACAAGGCATAGACGTATAGATTATTAATGTATCTCACTGGCATCATTGCTATGCATTGTTGCATTGAGAAAATAGACTTTGGGCTTTTGGCTCTGACTCTGTGGAGAATGTGGAAGTTGCTTTATATCACAACATGATTTAAGGTTTATAAGCAACAACTTTACTGAGTTCTGCAGTAATTAAAACAACATACAGCACTCTTGGTATCATCGTGATGCCTGCTCCTAATACAGGGATAGGTTACATTTCCCTGCGCGGTGCTGTGAACATGTGTGATAACAAAGAGGGGGTTCAAAATCCTCCATTTTTATGATAAAACACGTAACTGCTTGTTGACCTTTAAAATGATATGTGGTTATTAAGTAAACGGACGCCTCTGACTCAGCAGAATACTGGAAGTTGGATGAGTAATGCTCTCAGCAACATTTTGGTCCTTTAAGGAACAGTTTCTTCTCAGAGTTACTGAATTTACACACACACACAAAAAACCCCACAGCCATCAGAAATGTGTTTGCTCACCTTTCACGCCTGCACGTGTCACATTTCCTCTGTCCCTCCCATGATCCTTTGCTTCAGCATGGAGAGAACGCCGCTGTAGGGTGCTCACCTCCAGAGACAGACCGTCTGCTTTCACTATAAACAAAAAGGCTTGAACCCAGAGCGCTGAGAGCGAAGATGAGCTCGGCATCATGTCCTCAGCTGACTGCAGAGAGAGAGCCGCTGCTGGAGGAACATCTCAGCTGCTGCAGGTACACATGGACCAGAGGGCCGGGCCTAACTGGCATCTCAGCCATCTCACAAACACACTCGCTCATGTTCTGATCTCTCAACAGCAAACTAGATATCTCACCTACGTCTCTGCTGAGCAGCTGGTTACACACACGTTCCTGGAGGAGTCAGTGGGTTCAGTGAAAACCATAAAATATTGAAATATCATAACATTATGTCTTTGTTATGTATCGACTAATGGCTTCCTGTCTGAAGGATGTTTGCAGACAGTACAAAGCTGCTGGTATCACAACGGCCATTATACCCTTGAGGATATTTAGCTTTAAAGCTTTAAAAACAGCTAGAACTGAGTAAACAGAAGTTCAAATCTGGTGTGTGAGTTTGATTTCCTCAATTCCTGTCATCTCGATTGTCAAATCCTCGCTGTCGTACGTTAGACATTTGAGTAAAATTGTCATAATTAGCAAATTAATTCTTGAGTTGTGACCAAAAATATGTTTTGTGAGATCACAGTGGGTTAACCCTAACCCATAAACATGAAGATAGACAAATATATATACATATATAGTTAACATCTTTACGTATTTAACAGTAATATCAGTCAGTACAGAAAAGCCAAGTGATCTCTCTTTAATGGTCCTTTGAAACACTTCTTTTGTTAAGGTCAGAGACTCATGATTCAAATAAAATATAAACGGTACAATAAATTAAACATGGATTTATTTTGTACACTTTAAACTACATAATTACCAGAAAGCTTCTCTATCTATGAAATCCAGGCTTGATAGGGAACTCTTTGTGCGAGCGTCCCCAGGCACAGGTTAGGTTGTTCTGCACAGACGGACATCGAGGTCCTCGGCTGCACATGTTAAGCATGCTTTATAAGCGAAAGGCTGAAGCCTTAACCGAACCTGCATACTGTATGAATCGAGCCTTGTAGTCGACACTCTTCAAAGGAGGTTTCGCTGCTAAAATACATCTTTTCTTTCAGTCCAGGACTTCCTGTTTGGGCCTCCAGCAGGGGAGCGTGACCTTGTCTGACCTGCGGATCCTCAGTCCAGATAAGTCCCGTGTTCACATTTCAAACTCAACATATTACATTAACACAACAGCACATGATATAAATATACATCTTATTTAAGGGGAACAACAAATGGTCTAAAGGTGGAATACTCAAAGATATGGAGGGTGGATGCTGGGAGTGAAAACGCACGAGCATCTCTCTGCACTTTCATCATTACTCTGTTGGTGAAGTGGTTTAAAATCCCATTTAATATCATGGATAAATTAAAAATACTCTCTCGCACATCTCTCATTGTCACCATGCTCATGCATGTGGAAATTACTATAACTGTGGAGCACGGAAAATACTGTAACTATTTCAACAAAGGCTCCAATGTGCCGGACACAATGTGGCAGTTAACACACAGACAAACCAAACTGTGCCTGTGATTCCTCTTTTGTAAAAGCATCCATGTTGCATCACATGTAAAAAGGACATTAACTTCTCATCATCATCATCACATGAAAGAAGGCAACACATCCTGAAGAAAGACACGTCCCTGGCTCTATTTACCGGAAGAAAATGGCTTAAGTCACCTCTCATTGACAGTAGTGGTTATCCAGCACGGAGACGTGAAGAATGAACATCCGTTTTGCCTTCAGGCAGGCGGCCTGTCCTGCAGATGTTTGTCACTCAGGCCAAAGCCGTTATAGTCCATGGACAGAGTAGACACAGATCACAGGGCGCAGTCATGTGGCTCTCATGCCGACTGACCTGTGAGAGACGCTTGTAGTCCTTCTGATGTTCACACTTTCTGCACCAATGATGATTCCTTCAGAAGATGATATATTACAAATGCAATGGTCCAGTATCCTGAGACAAAACATCTGTAATCTGTCCAAGATCTTTAGCATCTTTTTTCCCAGAGCCGACATAAACCTGCACTGTGCTGCTGCAGTTGTAAGAACGTCGTCATTGTTTTCAGGACAGAAACATATTACAAGTTTATTAAGGGAACACACTACAGGTGAACATGACTAATAGATGTCACCATGAAACCTCCCTCGTCCATTACTCACATTAAAACAATGTTCTTAAATGTCATGTTTAAATATGGGAATGAGGCATTATTTTATTAAATATGTGGTAACAGAGAAATGTAAACATGGGAGAAAAATTCATTTTGTTGACATATTAGAGTCAAAGGTTTTTACAGACGGGATTTTGGATTTCTCTTTGTGTCACTCCATAAAATCAGAAAATTGCCGTGTTTTTAGGAATAAAATGCCCTAAAAATCAGACTCTGAATGATGTAAGAACAAACCCCTCGGCTAGAAGCTTCAGAATATAGAGAGGAATGCAAACCTTTAGTGAATTTAGCATAAATCGAAGTCAGAGAATTAAAAACCTGTTGATTAGTGACTGTTAACGCTCATGAACCGTGTGAATACTCTGTGTGAACAGGAACTGTGTTGAATGGCTGGTTTATAAACAACTCCTGCTTCACTGCTACTCTTACAACTCTTCACAGACTAACAGCAACCCTCTCAAATGACCTGAACATAAGAACCAAAAGCTAAATACATTCATCGTAGTACATTTTCACATGCTACCTCTATATTCACCTACACAACTCACTTGGATCAGTCTCTTGGATTCAAAGGGAGGTTTGGACGCCGTGGATCGACGTGTCACCTTATTTTGTTCAAATAACAATCAAAACACAACAGCTTGTGTGGGAAGGCTTGGCAATGCTTGGGTTTGCCTGTAGTGATCTACTTATAGTACAGTCAGTCTCTGCTGTGCTATTGATTTGGCAACTTTTCTCTTTTAAGAGCACACACACACAGACACACCTGTGTTCACACACACACACACACAGCCTCCCTCCAGCTACAACAAACACACACACACACACACACGAGAACACGTTAGACACCCAAGTATCCAGATAAATAGAGTTCAGTCCTGCCTGTTATGCTACTAAAGAGAATACAAGTTCTCAGAGCCACGTGGAGCTTCTCCGAGGTTCCTCAGTTGCTCTCTGCATCCTCTTCCTTTTTTTTTTTTTTTTTAGCAGCGGTCGTCCTCGTCTGTGTCACTTAGCAGCTCGCTGGCTCCAAGTGGACTCGCTTGGCCCAATTGCTTCCTGATATGCCCGTTAGGAACCTGCCAGGAGTGTCTGAGCTGAGGCGCGGAGCTTATAGCGTTGGGCCGTCCCAGGCTGGTTGCCACAGCAGTCTCAAAAGTGAGGGTCTCCTGCCCGTCACCTGCTGCTCCACCGCTGGCGTCCTCGTGGAACGGCAGGTACGGCTCTGAGATGTAGCGGTGAGGAGATGGGTTGTTGGGTCCTGAAACGTGACCTCCGGATGACCCCTGACCTTCAGTTAGGGGGCCGCACTCTTTGTCAGCCCTCCGCGCGGTCTCCGTGGAGGCACCGGCGCCATCCTGAGCCGGGGTCTGTCCCTCAGAAGAGGCTGCTGGTGCTGGAGAGGTGTTGGTTTGGCAGACCAAAGGGGAGTAGGAGATGTACGGTCGCGGGCGAGAGGGCGTCTGCGGCAGCTGGCGCCGATTACGAGGAGTACCGGACTCTGAGGCGGAATGGGCCGGGCTGCCTGATGTGTTCACCTGCAGACACAAACACACAGTGAGGGAGGTGCTGCAGAACCAAGGAGCTCATTGTGGATTTTAGGAAAAAGGAGGCATGTGATGCTGAGAACATCCCTGCTGTGAAACTCTGCGTTGCATAATGACAATTAAATAACCTTGAACTTTGTTTAGGCTTTCCTCCTCCTCCTCCTGGTTCCTTTTCTCACCCTTTAGCGCGTCGTACTCCTACCTGTCTCTGTAAGGTGTGTGTGCGTCCTTCGCTCGGTGAACGGGACCGTCTCCTTTCACAGGACGTGTCGCGGCTGCGCTCCTCAGAGTTGCAGCGGGACACGTCAGGGGACAGTAGGTGGCGCCGTTCCTTAGATCGCCCTCGCTCGTGACTGCTTGTTTCTTTGTGGTTGATTCGAGGACCTGAGAGGCGTTTAGATTCTAGTTAGTCAGAAGAAATGTTTTTAAAGGAAAGAAAGTCACCTCAGTTTTATGTCAGAGGAAAGAAACCGTGTAAAACATATCCTACTACATCCAAATGATCCAGTTTAAAGGCCCATTCTGTATTTGTTTTACTTTAAATTACAGGTACAATGATATCATTTAAGGAATTACACTTGTAAAACATACCGTTGGTCTACTTTTGGTCCATATCAATGCAGCACTTGAACACATTGAACACTTGACATCATCCTTTTCTGATTTAGTGAATAATGTGTTGTGCACATATATTCAGGAGCCCATAAAGAATCTAATTTCCATTTAATTTGGGTTGTTCCTCCAATATAAATAAAGCTGGATATGCAATCCTTAAGGTCATTGCAGCTTAAATGTGTTGATTCTGACATTAAAGTCAACTGTGATTCAAAAGCAGCTGAATTCATGAACAGTGTCTTCGGGTTGCAGCAGATGCTGTTCATGTATTTTGCCCATTTGAACTTCTCTATCTTCTAACCGTTGCTATGAATATGTATCAGGAGGTGCGATGTAATGTGTGTCTGGTGACCTCTGTAGCTCCTCTGACGCGGCCTGTATGTGCCGTCAGGACTGATTCTCTCCAGAGAGTGTTGCTCCTGCCAGAGGCCGTTCACACACTGGTCTCCGATGGTGGAGAAGGAGCGCTTCATCAGCTTACTGTCTGCTGACATCCCAGGCTACATACACATCAACAACCAGAGGAGGAATGACTTAAGTAACTGTGAACGACTCCTCTCACAATCAAACACACATACATACAGGCACATATACTGTACTGAATATAGGTTTGAATAAAGGTTATTACTCTTTATTACCGGTGGATCAACAGCCAGTCTGGGCATGGAGGACGCTCTGATAGAGGCTGTCCGCTGAGGTGATTTAATAACTGCTGCGTCCTGCCTGGCCTGCTGCATCACTTGGTTATACTCCACCACGTCTGGCACCTAAAAGATACGATAGAAAAGAGCGCTGGTTACATCTAATTTATTTCTCCTTCCAAAAGCTAAAGACTGAGACTGAGGGGCGAACGCACAAAAACATTTCTAATTCTCAAATGCACCCCGAACTGCGCTGCCAATCAAATAGCGTGTTGGTGCTTCCGTGCTGTTGGTACGTATTTAAATGACGTAATATGTTACGCACAATCAGCTGTTCTCTATGCAAAGGAGCCTCATAGCAAAAACATTTACAAAGGTCAACGCTAATAGCCACACGCACTTACAGAAGCGAAAATAATTTATAATTTCTTCACTTGGCTGCAAAACTCATGTTGTGATATCATTAGTGGTTGCAAATGATGCGCAGTTCAAAGTGCGTCTCTATAAAGATGCTCTGATAATGTTTTAACAACAAAGCAAAAAGCAAAGTGTCCCAGTGCAGATGTTGCATGTAGTTCATTTGAATTATATTCTTTTGTTATTCTCTTGCAGGAGATAAACTAGCAAACAATAAGAGGATGCATATTGCCATGAATGGACTTCTCTAGAAGCTGACATGATTAAGCAGCGTTCTCAACACTACACGGTTACCAGTGTGTGTAAATGACGGGGGTGGTGACGTGGGTGGTGGTAGGGGTGGTAGGGTGAACGGTAGTCGCTGTCATCCTCCTCCTCCTTCTCCTCCCTGGAGTGGGACAGCGGCTGCAGGAACATCTCTTGTGGAGAGACGGGGCTGAGTGCCACGAAACCTCCTCTGGTGCTGCAGCAGCGCACGGACACAGACGGGGCAACTGAATTACATTCCCACAAAACCAATTAATGTTGACGATGATAAAGGAATAAAGTCAGCGACCAGATCTACAGAAAACAAGACGCTTTCTATCCCGTCCAGCAGAAACCACATTAAACAACTGTGTGAGGAAAAGGTTGGATATTTACAGAGCGGATCCGGCGCTGTGCTGGAGGAATGAAAGGGATTTGGCGTTGCATAGGATTTCTTGGGGCAGAGAGGAGGCGTCCATACGCTGGAACATGGGCGCATGTTTCTGTAGGGGGAGAAAAACACACGGGGGAGATGGGAAACTAAAATACGCTCATACAACACGGACATGGACCAATTTAAAACTGAAAGAGAACTGTATATTATTTACATACATTATGCATTAAGGCCATTATAGGTAAAAAAAAAGAGCCATTAGTCGGAGGAAGGGTGGATATATTCTGAGAAAAGGAAGTTACTGAGATTAAAGTCGTAAATTTAAGATTAAGAAACGTGTAAATTCTCTGAGATTAAAGTCGTAAATTTACAATAAAGAAACTTGAATACTCTCTGAGATTATAAAGTCGTACATTTACGAGTAAAATAATAAAACAGTCTCTAAGATTAAAGTCACAAATGTACGTACATTCAACATTTAAGGATGAAAAGAGCAGAATTATGATATGAAAATGAAAAGGACCTGTTCCTCCAGCTGCTGTCGGAGCTTCTTGGCCTTGCTCTGCTTGTAGTAGTCCATGATCATCATGGCGGCATAGATCTTCCCGATGGTCATGTCACTGGCTGAAAACAGAGAACGCATCAGACGTGACCCTTCAAGAGTACATTATCAAAAGCCCAAACATTTAGCGCTTATGAATTGTTACTGTTAAAGCTATAATATGTGACTTTTCCCAATGAAGGAATCCGAACCAGGAGAAACGTCTTGTTATTGCTTTGACTGAGAGTCCCCTGGTGGCAGGAAGTTATTACTGTGTGTTTAAGTTGCAGCCTGATGTCACCTTTGTGAATGGGAACCAGCACGTCCAACGTCTTCTGAGCCAGATGAGGCCAGATGACCCCGATCTCCTTCTGCAAGTCCAGGTCCATCTCATTTCTATCCTCCCCTCCTGGAGATTTCATAAAAAAGAAAGATAGATGGTTTGTTTGTGTCTGTCAATAGTTTAAAACAGAAACAACAATGCATCACATAATTACCCTCTGTTACACAATTATAATGGATCAGTCATAGTCATAGGAGACACACACACACACACACACACACACACACACACACACACATTTATTACCAGACTAAGAGCAAAGAAAAACACGCTATAATCCTAATAATATTCATTGGACGCAGCTTATGGATGAATTATTATCTATAAGAGTGATTTAATGTGTCACATTAAATGTGTGTCTGTAAGGTTTTGATATTCGGTCAAACCTCGGGCTATCTTGACCTCCAGGGCGGTGCGGATGAGCGCCATGAGCGTGGAGGTGAAGTGGACGGACATGTCATCGTCCACGGGCATGTTCATCAGGACGAGTCTCTGATGGCCGCACAGAGAGCAGCACAGTCAGACACACCTTCACACTTATACAACACATCACAATGTAGAAGAGCCCAGAGTGGCTGCGGTGGATCATAATGTCTGTAAATCCTCTTATCTTGTGGTCATGATGACTTAATACTCTCATTATCGAAGCCTGCTTCACCAAAATGATGATTTATTTAACTTACAGACATTCTCAAGCTGGGACACAGGCAGGAGCGTCCTTGTGTTACACCAGTGGTTCCCAAACGTTTCTGCAGGACGACC
Source organism: Cottoperca gobio (assembly GCF_900634415.1). Classification (NCBI taxonomy): domain Eukaryota; kingdom Metazoa; phylum Chordata; class Actinopteri; order Perciformes; family Bovichtidae; genus Cottoperca; species Cottoperca gobio. Next base: position 26,578,904 of record NC_041358.1, read on the forward strand.
CTTCTGCCAATTCATTGAAGTGAATACATGTGTATTTGATAGGGATGATGCAATCTAACATATTAACAGTGAAACTGATGTGCTGCACAGAGAGTTTATAACTAAAGCTAAATGGACTCTTGTCTCTAGTTGAGCTTTTACATGTGTAGTTCAACAATACACATGCACAGTAATACACCGTGGTCATTTACAGCAGCGTTGTTAGGAATGGGTACAGCTCTGGTTTGCACTTAGACTTTGTTGAAGATAAAAGAAGTTGTCTGCAAAATCCTATAGAATTTGAAACATTGTCCGTAATTAATACATAACTGCAGCTGCAGTGTGATATCTTACTGAACAAAAGTAAATAAGGAACAAGTCACTTCTGGAGTGGAAGCATTAAAGTGACACTGCAGCGTGCATCTTCACAAATGGCCAGTTTACCAACTCCCTGCATAAAAACAAGAACCTTTCTCTGCAAGAATACACTTCTATTCCTGCCGTGCCCGCCCCCCAGTTTGGGAACCACTGTCTTACTATATTATAAACAAAATTTAAATAAGTTTCAGCTCAAAGGAAGAATATAAGAGAATCTGCCTCCTTAATTATGATTATGATTATGATTTCAGGGCAACTAGCTTGAAAGAAATGATGATCAACCAGCGTCTTTCTGGGCGTCATTACAAAAGAAAAAGGTTCAACATACAGCATAGTTTGCTTTGTTTGAATGAAGTTAAAGTTGAAATCAGACGACACCGACATGAGACAGAATCTCAAGGTCAACAAAACAATCTGAGGTCATAAAATAAACACAGACACACACCTCCTTCTGTCCTTCTGTTTATATCCTTTTATAAACTCATACAACACACTTCACTAGGAGTTTAGCGTTCATCTGTGATGGAGCATGCATGCAGGCTCACAAGCTTACACACACACACACACACACAACACACAACACACACGTAACATGGGGCCGTGGCAGGAGGCACATGCAGGCAGGTAAATGTAAGTAAGTATGAAAGATGAGAACATTTGGCGGCAGACTTCTACATTTGACAACTTTCTGATCGGTTCAATAAAGAAACTCTGAGACTCTCTCGTCAGATAAAAGCAAACTGAGAATGATGTCTGATTTTTCTGCCAAGATGCAAAGCAAAAGCAGGCGAATCATTCCTGTAGCACTTATCATCTGCCAATGACCAAACACTGGGACTCCACCACGCAGCGTTATATAACTAGCAGATCAAATGCTTTGCTTTTCAAATGTGTGACACACAAAATGAGCTTCCATGGCCTGTCCTCGGGGGTTTAAATGTGAAGGCAGTGCCTGTCTGCGGTTTAGTCTACCTTATATGCCACCTTGGAGGGGCATTTCTTGCCCAGGCCTAGAGGTGGCGACATGTGGGTCAACATCTCATACATGTCAGTGTAATGGATACGACCACTGGGGGCGCCAGGTAGCCGTGTAGGTGGGGGGGGGGGGGGGGGGGGGGGGGAGGAATGATGTTGGAGGTGCAGGAGGAAGTGAATAACGGTGGAGGAGACGGGGAGTGCGTTCCCGAGGGAGGGAGGAGGAGAAGAGCACAGGAGGGGTGAAAGAGAGGAAGAATGGAGGAGATACAAGAGAAAGGATTATTTAAGGCATCACAAAGAAGTAGGGAGCAAAGTAGGAGAACATAAAACAGGTTGTATACTTTCTATGCTGCCATCAGGGCATAGAAATCTGGGAAAGGAGAAAACAGGATGAGCAAAGGAATGACAGCCTCGCTGGATCTGGTACAAATCTCAGATACTTACGTTGTGTGTGCGTAAGAGCACTAAAAACATCTTTAAACCAGATCTAAAAAGGTAGAAAGAGACAGGCTTCCCCCTCATTGCTCTGCAACAGGAAGCATTTTAAGTGCCTTGATACAGTTATAATCCTGCATGAGGGATGCCCCGTGCCTTAGTACCCTGAGACTCGAGTGTCGTCATTCTTTGAGTAACACGGCCCTAAAGGTCAAGCGTGCTGGTGAAGGGAAGGAAGGGAGGGATAGGAGGCAGTCAGGAAGGATCCCACACGGAAGAGGCAGAGGGGGGGGGTTTGTTGATATTTGGGAACCAAACCTTGCAGGCCACCCTGTGAGGGCAGTTCTTCCCAAAGCCCAGGGGAGGCGAGATAGTGCGTACGACTTTGTACATCTCCTTATAGTGGAGCCTACCACTGGAAAGAACATACATGTCTTTAGTTGTAGTTGTGAATGAGGCCTGAACGAAGGCTTCGTCCTCACAGGAGCACTTTGAGGACATTTAAACAGCATTAAATCAACTTTTTAAAATCTGTAATGAAGAAATGCATAATTATTTTACATGCATATTACATTATTATATGATTATTAGTTTCTTAAACAGCACTGAAGTTCATGTTTGTCAGTAGCAGACACCCCAAACTTGCTTTTAACATTCAATATTAGACACTACGACGCCGTGTTACAGCTAGTGTCGGTAACAAAAAGAGCCGGGGGAGGGGTTATAAAGATTAAATGGTACATTTACGTTACAGAAACTCAATATTCTTTGAGATTATGATCATAAAGTCTTGTATTTGTGAGAAAAAAAACACAAATTTACGATTATTTCTGACATGAATCTTGGAAATTCAGAGTTCTTTCTCAGATTATTACCTCCCTCCCCAGCTCCGTTTATATTTCACAGCGTGACAGTAGAACACATCATTAGACTCTGAAAACGGCAGCATGAGACACTCACCAGGCGGCGCGGTCATACTCCCCCCAGATCCGCACAAACTCGTCCAGGTGGTGAGGACCCAAGATGGAAGAGTCTCTCGTCAGATACTCAAAGTTATCCATGATCACAGCCACAAACAGGTTCAGCATCTGGAGACAGAGGAAGAGGAGGACGTTCATTTAAAGGATGATGGAAAGTGCACTTTCTTGTGCCTCTTCGTCTCCTACGTCCTCCTGCCGTCTCAATTCCTAAAATGCATCTCGAGGAGACAGGATGCTCGCCGGAGGAGCTCTGAGCGAGGATGTGAATGAACACTGTTATCATCTGTCTCACGTCATTATGTTAAATGCCTCTTCTCTCCTCGTGTCTCTTCTTTGCCTCCTCTGCTTGCCTCCTAGGTGGGAGGGAGTAGGACGCAAGGAGTAGGATGCGAGGAAATACAAACTGAGAAATGAGAAGAGCCCATCGTCTTACCAGAAAGGAGCTGAAGAAGATGAAGGAGACAAAGTAGAAATAGGCGAAGTCGGAGCCACAGCCCCCCTCCTGGTCGGACGTCAGTACTGCTGCGGAAAGCGACGTGTCCGTCTCACACTTCTGTCCCCCCAGACACGACAACATAATCTCCTGCCATGACTCCCCTGTGGCACTCCTGGACACACACACACACACACACACACACACACACACACACACACACACACACACACACACACGCACACACACATTACACAACAGGACCCGAGCAGTCCAGCTCACAGTGTATTCACAGTCCCGTCTGCCATCTGGAAGGTGCATCAAAGCATCCAGACTCGACTGTCAGATGTGAGACCTCGTCGAGTCTAATGCAAACATTTACAGGAAGCAACCATAAAAGAATATAATATAAATATAATAATTATTTTATTTAATATGAACTCAACTTTTTATTATTATTTTTGTTTTATTTATTTATTTAATATTACTATTATTTATTTATTATTATTTTATTAACCTCAACTTATTTTAATATTACATTTATTATTTATTTAAGCTTAATTTATTCCTATTTTATTATATAATTATGAAAAGCTGTAATGGAAAATATGATTTGACAGTGAATAGAAAGAAACACATTAACATTAACTCTCACATGCCTCTATCACCACATTTCTTTCCTTCTAACTTTAGATCTTTTTGTAGATTATATATTATATTATTATTATATAAATATAAATATGCTGGCGCTGTTGTCTGCATGAAGTCAACATACAGTCCAAAGCTCCCGGAGGAACAGGAGGTGTGAAGGTGTCGTACCTGAACAGCAGCATCAGAGCTCCAGAGAAGGTCTTGAAGTTGTTGTGCTGCGTAATGTGAGTCTCCTCGTTCAGCTTAATGTTCCCAAACACCTGATTCACACACACCAAACCTTCAGTTTATAATTCATCATTAATTAAATACACAGTGGAAACCTCTCAGTGATCACTCAACGTTTTAACATTAACATCTAATTAACATTTGTATACATGACTTTAATAAAACGTAATGAAACAAATAGCTTCAATATTGACTGTTTCAAAACACAGTCCAGCTGTTTCAATGACTGTAACTGTGTTTAATTCAAATACACTATAATACAGTACAGTACTGTATATACAATATGCTTTACTGTAGTTCATACAGTCATGTTAGCAGTACAAATAGGCTCCTAAGCTACAGCTTAGCGGTGATTTCAGGACATTTCTACATTTTTGACAAGCCTTAAAATAAACTAGGCTATCAATGCCTAATATAAAAATAAAATCTAAAATATATCATTTTCTTACATATGTATGTGTATGAAAAGAACCAAAATGAACACTGTAAGCAGACATTTAAGCAAAATGTGATCCATATAAGCAGTTTCTGTACGGTGCTGGACAGAAATGGTAAATGTAGGATATTAACCTCCACCATCGAGCGCGTGTCTTTCTAACCTGCATGCCAATGATGGCGTAGATGAAGAAGAGCATGGCGATGAGCAGGCAGACGTAGGGCAAAGCCTTGAAGGACTGGACGAAGGTCCACAGAAGAATCCGGATGGTGTAACCTTGTCTGAGCAGCTTGATCAGGCGAGCTGCTCGGAAGAGCTTCAAGAAACTCATGTTGAACGTGTCCACAAACTGGACACAAAGGGAGGAGGAAGGAATCAATGTTCACATGCATACGTCAAGTTGAAGGAAACTGTGCAGAGAAGAGTCAGAAAGCAAACTACCACACAGATTCAGTACGTCCTCATATATAGTTTGTCAAATGCCAAAAATACCAGGATGCAGTATGCTCCCAGCATGCATTTCTGCCACCCTATCTACATGTTGATACCATAATGTTGCACCTGCTACAGCTCATATGTTATACATGTATACATATAACACAGCCTTATCAGTATTTAATTTCATCTTATTCTATTCTATATGTATATATTTGACATATTCCTGCTCCATCATGTTACACTATTGCATTTCTTTGTATGTCTGAGTGAACTGTGAGTTGCATTGTTGGTTTCAGAATCTTTGGATCTTTGCACAGCAGATATTTGAGCAAGAGGTTCAAAGGTCAAGGCGTTATGTTATGTATTATGTTCTAATTGAACACATACCGCATGCAACAGATGGCACTTTGTAAGAGCAGCTGCAGAACGTACTAAAAGTAAAAGGTAAGCGATTGTGAACTCAGCCTCTCTCTCAGTGTTGATACTTTTCTTATTACCTGCACGTCTACCACGATCTCCGTGATGCTGCCCAAAACGGTGATGAAGTCAAAAATGTTCCACGTGTCTCGAAAGTAGTTCTGCAGAAAGAGGAAAGATGCTGTTTCTGAAGCGAGGTCGCACATTCACATTCAGCCTTTGTGTTGCTCTTTTTTGTTTCTCACCAGAAAGCCGAAAGCCATGATCTTGAGGACGCACTCGACGGAGAAGAGAACAGTGAACGCCGTGTTCAGGTGCTTCAGTACGGCCTCGTATGCCGGCGGGGCGGAGTAATACTGAAAGCAGAAAGGTGTCAGGGGTTAAACAAGAAGAAATACGTGTTATGAGAAGGATAAAAGTGGAATATTGCCTAAGCGGTGTACTGAACGCGCCCTGCAGATCTACAGGTTGATGGAAGATTCCTCCAGACCCATAAATAGTGCCTCAGTCTCCCCACCTCTCATCTGTCGCACTATAAAAGGAGTAATTCCTCCAGGGGCGGCAGCCACAGTTAATGAGGTCATGCTAAATAGCAGCCCCGAGACATTATAGATCAATAATTAATACAGGCTGAGTCACCCTGAGTCGGTCTGTCTCAACGACCAGCCCAAGTCTGAAAAGAGAGGGAGGTGGGAAAAAACTAAAACATCAGCAGAGCCAATAAAAACATCACTTTGTTGAGGTGGAACCCGAACAGGAGCGACACACCGGGGTCGCAGGTTCACGATGCAGATATCCGTCTCATTCTGGTGCTTCTGAAATGTCCCGTTGTACTATTTAAATTGTTCTTCTCTCATTCTCCTCACCTTCATCATCAGTACAATGGTGTTGAGAGCGATCATGGCGAGGACGGTGTACTCAAAAGAGGGCGACACCACAAAGTGCCACAGACGGTACTGGAACGTGTGTCGGTTCTGGGGCATGTAACGGGTCAGGGGCTTGGCACTGATGGCAAAGTCTATACACGCCCTCTGAAACACAGAACAGGAGACAGACGATGAAACAGCAACGATACACTGTACATGTGAAGAAGTAGATGTTCCTACAAGAACATTTATGATTCATAAAGACACTCAGAGTACATCTGACTGTTCATCTATACTTTGCATAAAGTGAAAAGGAGACCGATAAGATCTGGGTCCTTAAACACACAAAGACGGAGACAGAGGAAGTGTTTGTTTGTCGTTCCTCCATCAATCACCTCGTTCTTTTCCAGGCTGCACTCCTCCATCATCTTATCCCCCTGTTCCTGAAAAGTGATGATGATGAGAGCCACGAAGATGTTGACGAAGAAGAAAGGAAAGACGACAAAGTAGATGACGTAGAAGATGGACATCTCCATCCTGTTGCCGTGGCTCGGACCTCTGTCCTCCTCCGTCACGTCTACTGAGTGCTGCAGAACCCTGGAGGAGCGGAGACAGGAAGCTAACTAATGCTAACGCTAATGCTATTAAAACTATAGGAATCATTTCACTGTAACACACAACAGATTTAAATCATTCACAAACGCCAAACTGTTGCATACTTACAGCAGATATTAGTTTAGGAAGAAACTATTTGGGAGTATTTGTTCACTGGGTGGGGGTCAACATCCAAATAGATATAATTGAAATGTATTTCCACTGCAGCAGAGAATTAACGAGGGCCGGGACAGAACAAACCCACAAACACTGCCGGTGAAATATTGGCGTAACCTTATTATGAGATAACAAAGGGCCAAAATCTTTGTTAAGTTAATCACATCTATTATATTTCCTTCATCAAAGGTCAGATTGGACCATTACTGAAGAACAGGCCAGAAGTTAAAAGGTTATAATGCTCAGAAAAGCTAATGAGCCCTCGAAGAATGGAAAATGATATTTAAATAATATCGCAGGGACACTCACTGAGGCCAGCCCTCTCCGGTGGACACGGTGAACAGAGTGAGCAGAGCCCAGACAACGTTGTCGTAGTGAAACTCGTGTCTCTTCCACTCTCTTCTCTTCACCTCCTTCTTGTCCTTCGTGTAGTCAATGTAGTAACCCCTGCGGGACGAGGAAGAGGAGGAGAAAGAACGTCAAGACAAGTAAGAATCATAAGTCAAAACACAACAAACGACTGAATGAAGTAAGAAAAGTGATGAAGGGAAAATAACTTTATTAATATCGCTCCTTTCAACAGCGATGCAATCCACATTAAAAGCATTAAGCGCAAAATAAACACATTATAAAATGTCATTAAAGAGTCAAGAGGACAGAAATAAAAACAAGCTATTGTAGAATAAGACGAATAGAGATGAAGGGAGAAGAGAGAAAGAAACAATGTCTTTAAGATGAAGATGAAGATGAAGATGACAGTCTGTCCTGCACCAGGTTGTTGCTGGTTTTGTTGTGTTTAAGTTTATGTTATTATGTTTATAGTAAGTCATGCTGACTTTATGTAAACATGCTTCTGGCACTACAGTGTTGCGTTGTGCCCATGTGAGTTGAGTATTACTGGCAGTCCTTCTCCGTGTCCTTGGAGCTGTCGGTGCAGTAGAAAAACTTCCCCTTGAAGAGCTGCACAGCGATGACGGCGAAGATGAACATGAAAAGCTTGTAGACGATCAGGATGTTGAAGACGTTTTTCAGAGACGTCACCACACAGTCGAACACGGCCTGGAAGAGATGAAGCACGTGAGCAGGGAGAAAGGGTCTGTGCAGACTGCCAACCAACACCAACGTCTTCCACTTAAAGTCATGGAAAGTATTGTTTCCTTGAAGAGCACCTGTGTTTTAGCAGCTCTGCCCACAAACATGTCCCGACCCTTGGCGTCCACAGTTTTTGCTGAAATTTGGCATCGAGGTTAAATATGTGTGTGTGAAGGTTTGAATACTTTCCTGACTCACATCCACACGTCCAGCATATCACACGCTCATAATACAAATGATACGAGTATGGAAACCCAACCAAGAGCATCTCTGACCTTGAGTTTAGGAAGTCTCTTGATGGTCTTCAGCGGTCTGAGGACGCGCAGCACTCTCAGAGACTTGATGGTCTTGATGTCCCGTCCTTTGTTATTCCTGTGCAGAAAGAGTGTGAGCACCACACGGCTGCAGCGTAGTAAATGTTACTCCTTCACTTGTTTTCACTCCCGTCACAGGATGTGTAATCTGACATATTTGCACATTTAAAGTATTTGTTCTAAAAGAGTTTTTAGTTTTTTTTACCCCATCACATTGCTGCTGGTCGATCCCACGGAGGCATCACCCACAGACGGAGAACAACAGGGAAGAGGGGACACGCATATCAACAGTCAGTGTTGAAACAACATGGAAGAGCCGACTGCATGACGTGAAACCACATTTACAGCAGGAAAGAAAAAGCTAACGGCTGATTTGAAGACACTTTGCTGCTTAGACATATGATTAGTGATTAATGGAAATAAATCACGCGACTGACGAGAGGGCGAAGGCCACCAGCGCTCCCACCACCACGATGAAGTCCAGGATGTTCCACAGGTCTCTGAAGTACGAGCCGTCATGGAGGAGCAGACCCTGGTCGATCATCTGCGGGCACGACCAGACAATTAAGAAATGTCCTCCTGCAGGACAGTTTGACTTTGAATGAACAGATGTGACAGATGTGTGTGCGATGCATGCTTCCTCTCTTTGTTATAACCTGTGCACTCTTCACGGTTCTTCACATGTCAAACAGGAATGCCCAAAAAGGGATTTTAAGTGATTAAGAGATACTTTTATAATATGTTGCCACATCTTCACTCAGTAACTCACCTTCATAATCATTTCAAACGTGAAGACTCCGGTGAACACGTAATCAAAGTACCGCAGAACCTGCGACGAGTGTGTGACGAGAAGCACAGTCACAGAGAAAGATCAGAACATCAGGATGTAACAGGAAATAAAAGGTGAAATTCTTCTGATTTTATGACATTAGAGGATATTTTACAGTCACAAGACAATTATTATTCCTCCCATAAACAGATTCCTCACTCATCAGTGATTTAACTGCCCCCCCCCAGCAGAAACATCCTGGTTTGTATAAAGTCATGAATGTAACAGCTGTTCCTGTGTCAGAGGATATATATACATAAACACACAAACCTTATTCCAGTTAGAGGAGGTGGCTACAGGGTCCTCCGCAGCCAGCGCTATACTACTAGCAGCTATGACCAGCAGGATGGACATTTCAAAGTACCTGAGGTTCACCACGTAGTGACACGCTCGACGCACCCTGAGGGAGACATGTGACGCAGGTGACGCAGAGGTCAGGTGACGCAGAGGTCATGTGATAATAAATATAATAATAATAATAATAAATATACACGTTCGTACAGTTCTGGTTTCAGATGTTTACTCATGTTTTCAGTTCAATAAGTCAAACATTTATTTCACTCAGAGCATTTTTATTATTTTAAAATGCTTTATATCTATATAGAGATATAGAGATAGAGATATAGATAGAGATAGACATTGTTTTGTTGTTTTTGTGAATTGTTTATGTGACGATGATGATCGTGTGGTGAGAATGTGATGTTGTGACAACCCTCATGTGAAGAAACTCACGGGTTCTCAGGTTTGAAGATGAACATGCTGTCTGGAGTCACAGTGTCCACCGGCTTCGTCTCCTCGGACTCCTCCTTCTCTGATTTACAGGTTTCAGGGTCCTTACTGTTGACTGGTCGGGGGGGAAGATGATGAGGTCTTTATACATCATGATGCAAACAAGGAAGCAGACGCCGTAAAACTAGAACACTTAGTTTTCAAAATGAGATGTTAATCTGGAAGATATCACGTGAGAATAAGTTCCCAGCCTGAACCAGAGAGGGAACTATGTTAGATGATAACCTGAACGGTCTCAGTGGAATAGAAATACCTGTGATCGTGGAGAGCTCCAGAGAGGACTGAGCGTTGGGCATGTTGACGATCACACTGGAGCTGAGCTGACATGTGTCCGTCTCCGTCTCCTCGGTGTTGCTCTCTGCGATGACGGGAGGAGACGGGTCTGACTGCTGAGGAGGTTCTTCCTGGTCACCAGTGTGGCTGTGATTCTCTGGTGCGTCAGTGTCTCCTCCTTCACTCCTGTCACTCTGTCTGAAGACAGAAGACAGCAGGACAGTGATAACCTCACAGCGAGCACCGACACTGATGTGCAGATGTAAAGGGAGATCTGAGCTCTTAAAGTAGCATCTGTGTAGAAAGCCTCCACGGTGATGTGATGTTTATGTGTTTTAAATAGAAAGGTTTAGTGAAAAGTCGTGTGTGTGTCAAGTAGTAAGCACGAGTTGTTTAAAGTTTGTAAATGTTGCCACCAAACCTGAAGCAAACTGCCAAACAAAAACAAAGACAGGTTGTGTGAGCAGCTGTTGTGTCTCACCTGCTCTCAGCAGCTTTGGACGCCTCCACCTCCCTTTTAGTCTCTGCCTCCTTCTCCTCCACTCGCCCGGGATTTCTCCTCCTCTCTCTGCTGACCGAGCGACTCCCCAAGTGGCTTCCGTTCCCGGGGGATGACGCCGGACTTCTGTCCCCGCTCTGATGGTCACAGTGATGCAGCGCCCTCCTTCCCCTGATCCCACCGTGACCTCCCATCTCAGGAGTCAGTGTGTCAGGGGGTCTGAACTTCTTCACCGCCCTGTGCTGACGCTCACCGTTCAGTCTCGGGCTCCGCCGCTCGCTGACGGTGTTGTGACTCAGATTAACGTCCAGTTTTGCGCTCTGGGTGATGGACTCTGATTCAGGCGGCTCTGGTATGGCCACAGAAGCATCAGGAAGGAGCACGTTCGTAGGTTCCAACGACTCTGGCTCTTTTGGAGGTTCAGGGACGTCACTCGAGAGGGCGGCATCCAGAGGCATATCCACACACACAGAAGGAAGGTTTTTGGATGGGGAGGCTAGAGCGTCGGTCAGCTTTAAACTCCCGGACTGGGAGTGCTCCATGGCCTTGCGGTGCAGTGACAGGGGGCGTCCTTGCTGACCTGCAGCGGGAGGCCCGTCCTTCTCCTCGCTCGGGCTGCTGAACAGGATCTCTCGGCTGGACATCTGGCGGTGTCTCCGCAGCTGGCTGGTCCTCTGCTCCCACACTGACATGGTCATCCTTTTTCTTCTCTCTCTCCTGGACATGAAACAGTTAGAGGGGTTGAGTGGTGGGGGTGGGCGGCCCTCCCTGATGCTGCCCTGGGCCTCGTCCAGGGAGCAGGAGTAGGTGGGCCGGCTGCGGTGGATAGCTCTTTTCCTGTACAGGTAGGGCCGCCTCCTCCGGCTTCCCCTGAGGAAAGAAAGAAAAGACCAAATGTCAGTACAAAGAAGCAGACAGTTTATTATATATGTAGCACCGCATTTAAAGGGACAGTTCACCCCACAATCAAACATATTTTCCCCTCTCACCTGTGTTTATCAATCTAGATTGTTTTGGTGTGAGCTGCCGAGTGACGGAGATGTCGACCTTCTCGCCAATATATAATGAATATATATAATATATATATATATATATATATATAATGAAACTATGGACTCGGCTTGACGGGCTCAAAGCGCCAAAAATACATTTGAAAAACTCAACAGCAATACCATGACCTGGTTACTCAAGCTAATCAGCAGACCTCGTTGTGAGCTGTTGTATGTAGGAACTATTTTCTTTGCACCGTATCACGGCGTAGGAGGAAGAGAAGCTCCTGAGCTCGCTAAGGTTACAGCTCAGCCAAGGAGGACGCCATCTCTCGTCCATGAGTGGATGCACGCTTCCTTCTGAGCGGTGACACGGTTGGCGGATGTAGTTCAGTAGAAGAAAATAGTTCCTTCATGAAACTGCTCACAATAACTGTGGATTAACCGGGTCATGTTTTCTGAGTTAATCAAAAGTATTTATCAAAGGGCCATCACATTTGATTTGGGGGTGAACTGTCCCTTTAACATACAGAAGCATTAAATTAAGGTAAATGTCTTGGTGTAAGAATTTGGTTTGAGACATTTCATTTTAGCTTCTATTGTTATTTATTGATCCACGTCTGGAACTACTTCTTTGCATGCTGTGTTTTCTAATTCGATTCAAAGTTTCTGAATCTGCTCTAAATTCTTTCTAGGTTCCCTTTTTCATTCTATGAAATGTAAATTAGCAAACAAATGAAGATCACAGTACAGTAGTGTGATGTACTAACAAGCACTATAAAGAGGTTCTCATGTCAACATGAAGCAGTTTACTGGGTCGATGAAGATGTTTTGGTGATAAATTAACAAATTGTTGTGTGACTGTAATAAGAAAAAGAGTAAGATGCAGAATGAAACCAGTGGAGTAGAGATAAAAACAAAGGTGGAATACAATGAGGTTGGAGAGTTTGGAGGTACAGGACAGAGTAGGATGAGTCTGGGACTTTAGGCGTTAGTGAGAGCTTCAGAGAGCTGAGCAGACAGTGTTACTTACTGGAACGTGGACTCTTGTGTGGTCCGTGTTATCAATGAGCGATTGGTTGAAAACAAGACATTAGTGCTTTTGTGAGCAGAGACAAAACAGAACAGGAGACACACAGCAAACGATCCTCCAAGATAACGTTTATATAGACTGTTACAGGCTGTTCTGAACGTGTTATGATATGAATCATGTATTTCATCTTCAGTTATAAGATGCATTTCGTTTGCAGAATATTTCCACTGCAAACTGATGCTGATAATGACTCCGGATGCTTTGCTGTGCGTCTCCACTGGAGCCAAGCGGCACATCGACAAACAAGATGGTAGCAGAATTAGAAACCATTAAACAACATTCATAAACATCAACAGTAAGCGCAACATTTATAAAAAAAGACATCTTAAGTAAGATACAGGTGTTAGACAGTGTGAGCCACAGTATGGGTGCAGGTAGCGTCACAGAGATGGGCTCCATCAGCAAACACGGGGAGAGAGAACGTCATTTAAAGACCCTCTGAACACAAACCACCACATTGGGATGCAGCTCTGAACACCAGGCTCACCTCAGAGCACGCACACGTTAGCATTCATTTAGGACATGCTAGGAGAGCTCGTTAGATCATGTGCAGAGCTCCGAAATATTCAGGGTACTCAAGAGCATTTGGGAGGGGGGACTGGAAGAAAAACACTGAAAACAACAAGTGGACAAAGTACTCAGATGTTTTACTAAAGTGAAAGTGTGGAAATACTCCGTTACAAGTAAAAGTCCTGCATTCAAATTTTTACTTAATTATTAGGATCAAAATGTATTTAAAGTATTTCAGAATATTATATATTATATTATTATTATATATATTGCAGGGTTGCTTGTAAATTTCAACAAGGGATCAATAAAGGTTATTTTAACCTATAATAATATTTGGTAATATAATAATATATTGTAATATCTTCAAAGTAACTGAAGTTATCTTATGAATGTCGTGGATTAAAAAGTACAATATTTTGTAGAGAAGTAGAAATATAAAGTAGCAGAAAGTAAAGTTCAAGTCCCTCACAATAAGTGTGACTTCTTCCACTGCACGTGAAACATGTGCGTGATTCCTGTTTTTCTTCCTTTGATCATGCTGATCAGATTCATGCGTTCACAAAGTGAAGTCATCATCAGCCTCCAACATGCTGCATCTCTTTTCTTTTATAGTGCAAATGCTGTCATGCAACTTTCTTGGAGGTCAGCGGGGGCAGATACCGCCGGGGTTTCACAGCTGACATCGGCGGCGAGACAAGAGACCCTTAAAGTTCAGAGTGTCCTCTCTGAATACAGATGCAGGTCCAGACGACCCCGTGGTATTCTCGTCTTCTCTACGGGCTCTGACAGGAGCCTGACCCTCAGCTGGCTGAACTGAAAGTGATGCGTGCAGCTCTAGTTTCCCTTCCGCTCTAATTTAATGTCTGTTAAAGTTTTCTATGAAAACGGCAAGGCCTCCAGAAAGAGAGAAGGACAGAAAGCGAGAAAGAAGAAGGTGCATAGTGTCATAATAAAATGTTGTCTGGTAAAACCTTCCACATGCCCATGCAACAAACTGCTCGTTTCTCAATACACAGCGTGCATACAGAGCCAGGGGCCCCCACTCTGGTGCATGCACATGCACCTCCACCACCTCCGACCAGGCGCTCAATCAATCAAGAGAAAACAACACGATCTATTCTGCAAGCTGGAAACCTGAGCATTGAGAAAACAAGGTCACGTTATCAAGTGAGAACACGTCAACACATCGAAGCCTGCACGCACTTTGTTTAACAATCTCCACGTCGCTGAATCCTGAAGTGTAGCACTGTAATGGGCACACCGTGTTTATTTGGACACTAAGTAACCCTGTCTCCATGACAACATCATAAGCACCTCCCACCCGGAGTGGAACCAGTAACCATGGAGACTTCAATTTGGAGCAAATTACAGTGCTGGGAGCAGGAAGAGGCTCCACAGCGAAGACATATCAATAAGTCTGTCGTGGGACGCCGTCAAACACTGATTCTCTCCGCAGGCACTGAGTGACATTTAGGTGCACAACCTCCATCTATACTGTTCTGCATGACGGGGTTAAATCTACCCCACCTAATGATAGCCTCGCCACAGCAACCGGTGCTAAGTGTTGCCACTGCGGGTCCGTCCTATATAGACGATCCCCGGGGGGGGGGGGGGACACAGAGGGAGGAGGTCAGGCAGGGAGAGCGGCTAAATACAGCACTTACTCTGAAGACCTGAAGGAGGACAGCGGTCCGACCTCCTTCGCCTTCTGCAGGGCGTGCTTCTGGTTGAACGCTGCCTCTGCTTCCTCTTCATCCTGATCAAAAGAGGACAAGAGCAAAAGGCGACTGAACGACTGGAGCGACTTTAAATAATTCAACAGAATCAAAGTGATAAAAGGAGACGAGGGGAAGGGTTATTAAGACTGTGAAGCAGTAAGATGACCGGGCTCGTTCTTACCTTGGTCAGTTCTTGTGCATTGGCAAGATTATCCACAGCAATGGCCAAGAAGACATTCAGCAGAGTGTCTGGTCCGAGTTAAGGACGTGCAAGTAACACCGACTGACACAACGCTGACCTTGTTTAGAGACATAGTACATCATAAAAGCTTTACTTTATTAATAACCGTAGTTAGTTCGAGTTATAATCTGGAAGAATGTCATTTAAATAAATGTCTGGACCATATGGCCCAATGATGAAATGACTCCAATATTTATATATTGTGAGCTCAGCTGAGTGAGCTCAGTGAGATAGTTTGTTGCAGTTGTATTAAACTGGTAAATCCTGAAGATTGAAATGAAAGTATGAACTGCATTGAAAGAAGAGTGATGTAGGATACAGTTTCCAAACAGTGTGAGCACTATGAAGTAGATAGAGGACCACATGCCGGACTTCACTCCTCCTTGAGAGCGAATACCGTTGTACATCACCTCGTTCCAGTCCTCTCCGGTCAGGATCTGAGAACACACACAACACAAACACACACGTCACATGTTCCTGTTTATTGTTATTCGCTGTAGAGAGAAATAAATGATCAGCTTTGTTTGCAGACCTGAAACACGGTCATGATGGCTGCAGGAAAGGTGTCAAAGTTTGTCGGCGTGTAGTCCTCAAAGATGAACCTGTGAGACAGACACGCATTAAAAAACAGCGCTGGGTCTATTTTCAACTTGTTTTTCCAGTCAGAACTTCTCTCCTCCTCTCCAACTGTCTGGCTGATGTTTTCCCTCCATGTGCTCTGTATTCTTGACGCCAGTTCATACACAAGTCCAGCCTTTTATTGAAGTGACAGCTGGTGGGAACCGGCCTGCGACTCAGGGGGAAACCAAGCAGCAAAAGCTGTGACAGAGAAAGTCTGAAAGCTCGATCACATAGAGGACCGGCCAGAGGTACTGTGTGCATTCAATAAAGAGGAATCTACAGGAAACGAGTAACGAGTAACGAGCCGAGAGGGAGACATTGATTTCCAGATTGATTAGATTTGTCTCTGGGTGGTTCCTCACTTGACTCGATCTCTCTGTGGACTCCTCTGGACTGATGTGCAGAACCATAAGCATCAGTGGTTTACACGTAAACTGTTACCGTTACTCACAACTCCACTATTCAGTGTTACCTGCCACCGAACAGCTGCATGCCAAGGAGTGCAAAGACAAGGATGAAGAGGAAGAGGAGGAAGATGAGGGAGATGATGGACTTCATGGAGTTCATCAGCGACACGACCAGGTTTCTCAGAGACGCCCAGTACCTTCACAGATCACAAGATATCACATTAGTGCAAAAAAGATGCGGAAAATGTAATACTTTTATTTTTTAGCTGCTCTGTCAGTTGTTCGCCCCTCGGAGGTCAAGATGTGTGTACGGTTGTTTGTGTGTGAATGCGTGCATGAATGTGGTCGCAGATTTTGCGAATATGCGTTTAATTGTGGGTAATATTTATACTTCTCTGTAGTTTTGTGTTTTATTGTTTTAGGCTGCAAGAACCTTTTGTCTGATGCACTTGGATGTTATATATTTAAATAAAAAACAATCCCCCGTACACCTCAAAATATAGAACACTGCATAACACGACTGCGAGCGTTCAGTCAACAGTGACAAACATCTCAACAGATGTACACAGAGTGACGAAGGCTGCGGCACTCACTTGGTGATCTTGAAGATCCTCAGCAGACGGAGAGCTCGCAGGACGCTGATGCCAAAGGAAGTGCCGGGCCTGAAGAAACCCCACAGCACCTCGAAGATGCTGCCGACGATCACCTGCAGACGTGCACACGCACATGTGTTTAGTAGACACACACAGCAACAGATGAGTGTATACTAACAGAGTGTGACAGAGAGAAGGAAGAAGACAGTCGGGAGCTGGACACAAGCAGGAGGATTTTGGGGGAAACAAACATGGAGAGGGAGACGGAGTACTGACGCTGCAGTCAAAGCAGTTAAAGGACGAATGGAAGTAGAGACGCGGCCCCAAGCTGTACATCTTCAGAAACATCTCCGTCAGGAACAGAGCGAGGAATAGGAACTCTGCATAGTCTGCAACAGCAACACAATGTTACACTTTAAACGTACATAGACAGTTTATATGATCAACAACTTTCACAACTTCCAAACATCAGTTTCTAAAACTTTTCTTCATGCAAATGAAGATGAAGATTGTTCCTGATGGACAGCATGGACACTGTGTTTACATAGCCTAAATGCCTAAATGGACTCACAGAGGAAGTTGGAGAGCCAGACGGGCTGGTTGTGGTGAACAATGGCGACACACAGCGTGTTGAGAGCCACGAGGCCGAGCACCGTCCAGTAGAAAGTGTGTGTCTTCACCACACGGCGGATGGAGATGCGCAGGAGACGCTCCTTACGACGGAAAAAAAACGCTGTCGGACCTCGCTTGGCACTCCTGATACTTGCTCTGGCCATGGGGATGCCTGCAGGAGACAGAGAGGGAAAGGTAGAGACACTGTGCTGCTCCACCATGTTCCTGATCTACAACCCTGTCAAGTGCTTTTCCACGGCCGCAGCAGAGCTCAATGAGCCGTACTGGAGCATGAATTACACTTCATGTGTCCATATTCATGAGCCTGTCCAGACTCACCCACAGAGGGGACGTCTCCATATTGATCCTCCCCTGGTTGCCCTCGGTGCACCACGTCCATCCCTCTCCTCTTGATGGTGGTGGCTCTCTTCAACACTGCGGACAGAGCAGGTCTTAAAAAGGTCCCAGAGCAAGATGATAGCGACACAAAGACAACTTCTGGGCAACATGAGCACAACACACTGTTTACTTTTATCACAATGATCTGAATCACTTCAGACATTTTGGATTTTAACCGTGTAACACATCGTCTATCGGTCTGAGGATGATTTAGCTCTGGATGTGCAGCCGTCGGATCTCCGGTCCAAGACTTCTGTGCGGCGGTTATTGTTTATCGATTATCAACTTGAGTCCAGAGATGGGGTTGTGACACGACATCTACGACCGGATTGTTTCACGAGTAGTACCGTTTATCATTTCCTGCCACTAGGGGGCTCTCAATCAAAACAATAACAAAAGAAAGAATTTGGTGTTTGAGGTCTCCTCCTCTCAGAAACAACTTTGAATAAAGCAGTTTCACGTTCAGTGTGTGGACACTGGCCGGAGGAGCTACGAGCTAAAGGCTAACCTTTGACTTAAAAAGAAATTAGGCTTGAAATTGGATAAAAAGGCGTTTTGTTTTTAGTGGTTTTTAGACATTTTAATGCAGAAATGTTACATCTTTTACCTGCTCATTAAAAGCTCAATCATCGCCAGACAATAGCCGTGAACCGGACGCTTTAGCTTCTGCTGGCAACCAAAGCCCGCTCAAAACTACAAACTAAATCTTGTCCCGTCGGCTACAGATTAGCATCATATTAACGTGGCCCAAAAACTGCCTCGTGCATGAACACGCTTACGTCTTTAAGACACTGCTAGGTGGACTCAGGCAGAATGCAAGTGTGTAAACTTATGATGCAATGGGAAGATAATGATGAAGCAAAAAAGGATCATCTGCATGACAAGCTGAAGTCTGCGAAGTCTTAGCTGAGAGGGAAAGTTGAGCTCATCAACGCTGCAGTTAAATGATTATTTAATGTGTGTGTAATGATCCAAACCTTCTGCTGCTACTTTATGATCTCCGTCGTGGCGAACCATGCTCCCAGGCGACTTGGCGGTCCATGCATGTCTCTTGTTTGAGCAGTGCACACATGCCGAAGTGAGTGTGATGAGTATGTTTTGACTTTTTTCGCTGACTGATGTGTTTATGATTACCTTTCATCCTATCCTACACACACACACACACACACACACACACACACACACACACACACACACACACACACACCTTCCTGCTACCTTGTGATTTCTGGATCTACTTGAAGTAAATATTTGCTTGGGGACTTTTTGTTTTTAATAAGCTGTTGATCAAACACACACAGATACACACACATATTGCTGCGTGGAGTGTTTGCTAAGGGCACAAACACTGAGTGCTCCACCTTTCTTATTAATCAAAGCTCCATCACAGCAGCTGGAGCCACTTTCTGTTTTTACTACAGATTTGCATGATTCAATTTATTTTTACTACGTCAGAGTGTCTTTGTTCTTCACGTGACAGAAACGAGAATGTGTTTCTATGTTGAAGCGATCGTATGTGTGCATGCGAGTGACAGTGTGTTGGTGAATGCACGGGGATGTTGGCGAGGCAGAGAGCAGAGGACGGTTCTCACCATAGACACCACCTGTACTCCACTCTGGGAGGCTCCTGAGAGCTGCCAATCAATCAACATTAAATAAAAGCCGTGCTGGTTTAGCGAGGAGGAAAGGTCAGAGCAGAGCTGAGAGGGTCAGAGCAGGCACTTACAGATGTGTCTGTGGGGCAGCGTGTCACGTGCTTACAGGGATAAATCTCTCTATGTGGCGTTAAAGGTTGCAGAGAGCGATGTGATGCTGCAGCTGCACCACACACAATATGTCCGGATCTGATTTACTGTTGGTTGTTGTTGCAATTGGAGTACATTGTTTGCATTGGGGGGGGGGGTTATTAGTCGAAGAAACAAAGTTGTACATTTATTAGAATAAACTAGAATATTCTCAGAGATTAAAATCTACAGGAAATAAACCTAAATATTCTGACATTTCTTCTTGTAAATTGGTGATTTTATTCCGAGAATTATTATTTTTCTTGCAAAATTATGACTTTATAATCTCAGAATATTCATATTTTTTCTCAACATTACCCCCCCTAACCCGGCTCGTTAATTACCTGCAATGACCTAAATATACAGTCATTGATCATCAACATTGATACTTTATAAAACTGCTCACATAACCTTTGACTACATGCTGATGATAATGTTCACCATGTTCACCATCTTAGATTAGCATGTTAGCATTTGCTACTGGATGATTGGAAGGTCATTAGTTCTGCAGCTGATACATTAAAGTACTGACGATGGCGCTACATGAAAAGTTAGAGGATGTAATTACACTTCTATACCTTGAAACATCTGGATTAGCATATGCTTGAGCATTAAACTGATTCAGTCGAAGAGACATAAAGCAATGTGAGTTTAGCAGAAAGACAAAGATGTCTGCTGACTTACCATCGAGGGCAGAAGGTCCTGAATTCTTATTCTCCTCTGCCAGCATCACTTCCTCTGGAAAAAGCAAAAAGTCAAAGCACAATCAGAAAGGAGCAGCCGATGGCGGCTCAGATGGAAAACGAGTTATTGACATCTGTTGTAACGACGTCTGTCTCTCGACTGTGGCGGAACAAGCAGCGCAGAGAAACCGGTCGTATCAGACAATACGTTCCACAGTTGACAGGATTAGTCTTGAAGCTTAAAGTGAAATATTGATTTTGCTTTTTCTCATCAGGAGCCAAACCCTCGGTCTCCCTGAGCCGAGTGGTACTGAACCTGCTCTGTCGATCCAGGCCCGGTAACCGTTGAGCTCTCTCTCAATCTGCTGCTGGCGTCTCAGTTTCATGAAGGCCCGGCGGTTTTCCACCCTCTCCCTCTCTTTGGCAAACTCCCTGCACAACAAAATCAAACCACACAATTGTTTATTTACTCTTTGAGGGTTCAGAGGTTTGTAGTCACATGGACAAATAATCACTGTTGGAAAACTAAGCTGTTCTGTTCATTCAACCACAAGGGGAGAGGGGAGGGGGGAGGGGGAGGGGGGAGGGGAGGGGGAGAGGAGGGGGAGAGGAGAGGAGAGGAGAGAAGGAGAGGAGATGAGAGGAGAGGGAGCAGAGTGCACTGTGGTAATAATAATGTGGATCCCACATGAACCTTCTGTAATACTGATTCACTTGTAGAGACTGTAACTCTGTGCACTTGTTCCCTCCACCAGTCAGTGAGTTAAAGTGTGTGTGTGTGTGTGTGTGTGTGTGCGTGCGTAGTGTGTGTGTGAGTGTGTGTGTGTGTGTGTGTGTGTGTGTGTGTGTGTGCGTGTGTGTGTATGTGTGTGTGTGTGTGTGTGTGTGTGTGTGTGTGCGTGTGTGTGTATGTGTGTGTGTGTGTGTGTGTGTGTGTGTGTGTGTGTGTGTGTGTGTGTTCCAGCTGACTCACTGTAGAGCTGCAGCCCATTTCAAGAGCAGTCTGCCTTGAAGGATGTGGCGTGGCCTCGAAAGGACCTGAAAACGAGTTTATAATGACCCCGGATTGAAGTTAAATGTGAAACCTACCCAGAGAGGACTCCCAGCACCAGGTTTAGGACGAAGAAAGAGCCGATGATGATGAGAGGGACGAAGTAGAGCCAGTTCCAGTTGGGGCCCAAGGCATCGTCGGTCTGAAACAATCAAAAATAAACTCGAAATTCAGTAAAATCACGTCCGGCTGGAGCCGACTCATGCTGCCGCTGATACAACACACAACACACAAACAACAGACTTATTGATCGGGCCGCACAGGAAGCAGCGTGGAGGTATTCTGCACCAGGAGGGCCAAAATAGAAACACAGAATTGCATCTCTACCTCATAACAATAATACTATAATAAAAACCTCCGTTTGTAACAATGTTCACAAAGTGCTTTACATTTATATTAAAACAACACAAAGATGCAATGAAGAACAGATACAAAGTGTTTATATGTGTTCAGCAGGAGTGTGTGTTCAGCAGGAGTGTGTGTTCAGTGTGTGTTCAGCAGGAGTGTGTGTTCAGCAGGAGTGTGTGTTCAGTGTGTGTTCAGCAGGAGTGTGTGTTCAGCAGGAGTGTATGTTCAGCAGGAGTGTGTGTTCAGTGTATGTTCAGCAGCAGTGTGTGTTCAGTGTGTGTTCAGCAGCAGTGTGTGTTCAGCAGGAGTGTGTGTTCAGCAGGAGTGTGTGTTCAGTGTGTGTTCAGCAGCAGTGTGTGTTCAGTGTGTGTTCAGCAGCAGTGTGTGTTCAGCAGCAGTGTGTGTTCAGCAGCAGTGTGTGTTCAGTGTGTGTTCAGCAGCAGTGTGTGTTCAGTGTGTGTTCAGCAGCAGCATGTCGTCCTCTCTCTTTCCTCAAAGCTCCTTCAGCATCACTTCAGACGACATAATACAATCACAAATCATCTTCATCCATCTCAATACAAACTGAAAGAGCAGGCAGCCGACCGCAAACTACACCCGGCACAGCAGTGTGTGTGTGTGTGTGTGTGTGTGTGTGTGTGTGTGTGTGTGTGTGTGTGTGTGTGTGTGTGTGTTATTTTCCTCATTTTCTGCTAAAAGCAAATTACAGCACAAACGTTTACAACATGCTCCAGTCTCGTCTAAAACAGTGAAAACTAAATGAAAACATTTGCTCTGATGGCAGCCGTGCACGGGGCATCATGTGTCCATGCACCCTGTGACCAGATCCAGGCCTTCATGAGCAGAAAGATACGTTTCTCCTCCCTGCAGCCAGAGGTGGACATGATTGGACTTGATTTGCTGGATGGTCATGCAGGCAACAGATATATCACATTAGCATATGGTGCCACCGCCTGCCTTTGTGTCTTACAGTGTGTGTGTGTGTGTGTGTCTACAAACTCTTCCTCGTGCACCGCGGCGTGAACCTTTGCACATTCCTCTCACAATTTCTGCAAAATACTACCACTTTCAATTTATTTTCTTGTTTGCATATTTATGTTTCGTGAACACATATTCTGAGAACTGTCGGTGAATTCAACACACGTCCTCCAGCTTCTGCTGCAAAGAGTCCTTGAGCTTGAAAACGTTCAGTTTCCTTGATTGGTGTCAGACCTACAGAGCAACAGGCTTTCTGACTCAGCCCGCTCTTATTCTGAAACAATCAAATCACCGCTCTGTGATGTGGACCAGGAGGAATATATCAATCAAGCAAGACGACAACACTCCACTCCCAAAATGATCCAATATATCACACGAACATGGAGGAATAAACATCCTTTCAGAGACGTCGGGGAGACACTTGCTTTCAGGATCCTGATAAAAGAATTGATACATTCAGGTAAACAGAAGCAAGGGAGTTCAATCTCCATGTTGCAGCAGGTTATACATCTCTCAGGATAGATGGAATACAAATGGCAATCTGAGAGCAAAACACAGCGCTCTGCAGTTTCAACGCTGAAAACACACGGTGGTCGCTCCTTTGCAGCAATCTAGAGATGTGTGGCACGTGTGTGTGTGTGTGTGTGTGAACATGTGTGTTTGAGTCTTACATTGTAGAGCACAGTCGTCCATCCCTCCATGGTGATGCACTGGAAGACAGTGAGAACAGCAAACAGGATGTTGTCAAACTGAGTGATGCCGTCATTTGGGCCGATCCAAGTATTGCTGCAGGTGTATTTGGCGGGACACTGACGCACGCCACACGGGACCTCGAACTCAGAGGAGTCCACCGTCTCGTTCTCTGAACAGAACGGTGCACAGAGAGAGAGAGAGAGAGAGAGAGAACAATATGTTATGTGTCTTAACCAAAGTTCCCAACAACAGATCTTGACTGTTTAATGAATGACAGAACCCGCTCTATAAAGATAGAGCAGCCTCTCTGAGCAGCTACGTGACCTTTCAGTGACAGACAACACACACTACAGTCTGTGGCATCTAACTGTGCGTTCAGCTTCAGTGTGACGGGAACAGCTTGGAGGTTAATGACAGCCGTGAATGAGCCGTTGTAGCGCACCGCATTGTTTGTTTTAATTATACAGGACAACACTGTCAGTTTGGTTTGATCCAGCCTGCAGGTGCAGCCTGGCGTGCCATTGTGCGTACGTGTTTGTGCATTTGTGATTACGACAATGGAGCCACTACCAAAGGAGCTGTGTACACATTGAATAACGGCAGCGACAGAATGAGCTCTTTGCTTTCACGTTCGGTGATGCAGTTTGCTCTTTGAGAATAGTTCCAGATTTAGTCTTTTATCAGAGCCTTTGTACAAACTGCTTTTCTTTGGTTTGGTCCAGGCCTCAGTGCGTGGCAGAGGAAAGTAGCATGAATCACAGCACATGTATGTGGACGCAAAACCTGAAACATTTCTATATTTCCGTCTCTTTCTGTGTGAAGTACTGGATGTAAATACACTGCGTGATGCTGTACTGCACGTAGGAAACACACTTTTTAAATGGTAATTATACATCTACACATTCTGACTTAAACTCTCATATCTCTTTCCTTTTTCTCAGTACTTTTATGCGACACTGTTGTAAATACTGTTACTTACTTTTACCCACAATCCTCGTTGTTATATATGCATATAGTACTTTATTTGATTCATGTCATCACATTTTATCTTACAACTTACGTCACTTTATCCTATTTCTGTCTTGTCAATGTCATTTAATCTTCTGTGTGACTAAAACATCTTGATGCACATGTTGTACACTTACTGTGCAGGTATCTGCATCACAGTGTCATGTGACGTGCAGCTGTTTGCTATAGAGACATATAGAATGAGTACCCAGTATTCCCGGCTGTGGCGTGCAGGTGTAGTGCAGTTTGCCGCTGTAGAACTCCAGGCCGATGATGGCGAACATGAGGATGGCGAAGAAGAGCAGCAGGCCAATCTGCAGCAGAGGAACCATGGCCTTCATTATAGACTTCAGGACTATCTGCAGACCTGGAAGGAGAGCACAGAGTAGAAGAGTTAAAGTGGAAACACAAAGAGTTAGACTAACACCTCATGCTGTTATGAGTCTGGAATTGAATAGAGGACATCACTGGTTAATTATTTAACTCCACCTTTATTTAAACGTGTATTCTACTGACAGTTCTCAAGTTTATCAAGCGAAGCAGAAGGTTTTATTCCTTTAGAACTGCTAAAACAAGAAGCCCCATGAGGACTGTAGAGAGTGTGCAGAGTGGAGACATAAGGAAACTGTTTCTTGTTTTTCAAGTTTGTCTGAGAACAACAAACATTCAATAGGCGATATCTGGAAACATGAGTCCTGATGAGTTTGTTTTCTTTACTTGACTCTTTAACTCTTTAGCAATAAACAGATCTTGATGAGATCATATCTGGTACTCACTGGGGATCCCCGACACCAGCTTGAGGGGTCGGAGCACTCGCACCGCCCTCAGGGTCCTCAGGTCCACTGAGATGTTCAAATGTGCTCCTGCTGCAGCCAGGATCCTGCAGAGGTAAACACACACAGAGCCACAGAGTCACAGAGCAGAGCTGTCACCGTCCTGCAGACGCACATGAGTTTATAATCTGTTGCAGAGCGGTGTCAGAAAGAGGATTGGCACACACATAAACACAGTGACGGCCATGGCGGCTGCAGCGCTTCGATATGGATTGTGAGGATTTGAGGGTCTCCAGCACGCAGAGAGAAAACAGAGGAAACAACAGGGATGTTCTTTGGGGGCTTACGGCTGTTCGCTGTGTGGGAGGATGTGCAGCGACAACTGCTATTTAGGAGGAGAACAAAGAAAAGCAGCAGGAGAGGCCTCGAGCTGCAGAGACATGAAGCTGGACGCACACACGTCAACGTCTAATACTCAGATATGTTACTTTAGTAAAAGTAGTAAAACCACCACTGTTGTCTTATCTGCTACACACATCCAGAGTTTTACCTTTCTTCACTTGTTTTGTCTCCTCTTCCCCCCCGCCCTCTAAATACACCTGTGTGGCCTTCAGTCCTCAGACTGATGGGAAAAAGAAAGGCAGTGCCCCCCCCCCCCCCCCCACATCTTCTTCCTCATTAGTCTGCCCTCCTGCTTCCTTTCTCTCCTCTCTGTATCCTCATATCTCGCTCTTCACCCCTAAACCTCTCTCTTCTCATCTCCCTCTTCCTCCACCTGTTATTACAGCCTCCTTCCCAATTAAACCGTCACCTGCGACTCTGTTCATCCATTTCCCCCCCGACCTGACAACATGTTTTCTCCTTTCTGCCGGATGCCTACTGAGAGAAAACACAAGGAGTGATGGAGAAAAGTGGTGAAAAACCAAAGTAAAATAGCGAAAGTGGAGTTGAGGAAATGTTTTGGCCGAGGAGAAGATGGATGAGTGTGTGAGCGCAGAGTTAACAATGAAAGGTAAATAATTGTACCAATTAAATTCACTTCCATCGTGAAGAGAGGATATAAAAGAATCATTTCTAAAGTAATTAACAGGGTTTGCAGCCTGTAAACACATCTTTACGTGCAGATCTTCTGCAGCGTACTTCATCATCACACCGTGTATCCTGTGACACAGTGGTGAGAATCAGTCCCGTCTGTCGTGTTAGGAGACACAGAGCGTCATCTCATTTAATTAACACAAGAAAGAAAAGAGAGCGAGAGGGAGAATGAGGTGAGAGAAGAGTAAAATAGCTCCCCATCAACCTCACAAATACAGAAATAGATTTACCCTCACAGGTTTCACACCCCTTCTGATTTCCTCCCCAGTCCCAACCCTCTTCTCCTTCCCTCTGCTGCCTCCTGCCACCTCGGTCCCTTCAGCCCCCACTTCCTCCACCTCTCAGTCGTTCTGCAGACCATTAGTCAGTCCTGGCTGCTCTTTAGTTGTTATGGAGACGAAGGGATGGCGGGTCTAAAAATGGCTTCCTCGTTTAGTCCGCTGTGGAGGTCCTGGGCCTCAACAACCACCGTTAGAACGGACAGAAATCATGTAGAAGGAAGTTTGTCGGCTTGTTTGAAGAATCGCTTTGTGTTCAGACATCGCAGCTAAGAAAAGATGTTTGCTGCTGGGTCTCACTTCTCTTTAGTGTCCATGTCTTCAGGCGTCTCCGTCACGCTTACAGAGCAGTGGCAGCGACAGCCTGCAGACACACAATTAAACTGCTTCCTTTTTCTTTATTAGGAGTTCGATGTGTTTCTTTTCTTGGCATCATTGTTTCGTTTGAATGTTTGAAATAAAATCTAATCTAAAGAATATGTGTCGGATATGCAAATGTCACTTTCTCTCTGTGTTTCAAGAAGATGCTGATGTGTACGGTGTTCAAGATGGACACATGCTGAAGAGGAAGACAACTTCACGTTGCATTAAACTGGATAGTTTTACCTTTTTGTTGTCTATTAAAATATATAAAATGCAAAGCTTGAATGGAACAAAATACTTTGTGGTGTCCTCTTGTCCGTCATGTCTCTGCCCCTCTCCTCTCACACACACACACACACACACACACACACACATAAATAAAAGTGTATCTGCTACTTCCTGCTTTGACCTTTTGGACATTTAAAATCTGTAAATACATTTGTAGGCCGCAGAGGATGAACTGTATGAAAGTGCTTTAATGCTTCTTGGTATGTAAAGATGTCGGCGTATCATTACTGTAAAGCCCACAGCTACGTAGGGATGCAACTATTAGTTACAGTCGATAAATCTGCAGATTATTTTCTAGATTTATTTTATAAAATGTCAGAGAATTGTGATAAATGTCCAACTCCAGTCCACCCAAAGAGATTCTCTTTGAAGCAGGAAAGATAATGTAAATAAATAATGCTTTGTTTGATGCCAGTTTTGTTTAGTTTAGTCCAGTTTTAACAGCGAGCAACGAGGCCGTATCCAGTCACGTGCTCAGGGAACTGTGGATTTACTCTCCTCCAGACCTGCTGATCAGAAACTGATGTTCATGCACGCTTTGACAAACATACTTAATAAAATCTATTCTATTTATTGAAATGTATTAAAAGTTTTCTGGTACATCCTCAAGATCAGACTCTCCAACTACAACAAATTGTACCGCAAAATACTTGATTGTGAATTATAACCCTGGTACAGACGATATAATGTAAAAACCAATATTTTATAAAATATCTTATAAACAAACCTTTTAGATATTTTCTATCAAAGAAAATAAATAACAGAAAGAAGTAACCTACACTCCTCCTCCATCGCAGTGCTTTCCATTCATCATTACGACAGCAATGCTTCACACTGCTGCCGTCTGGACGTTGGCAGCCTCTCTGACCGAGAGGAGGAAGGTGAAGGTTGGCCCCAGAAACTGGCAGATCAGCCGAGGGAAGCACAACACATGGCCCATTCGGTGCAAATGAAAGATTTGGCGGACAGTTTATTCGCTCCCTGTAGTTTCCCTTCTCTCTAAGATGTGGACATAGTCACTATAACGTCACCCGCTGGTTTGTGGACTACGGATTTGAAGCCTTGAGTTTGACACTTTGGCCATCGCCATCTTTGGTTTCTGGGAACCAGAAGTGACACGAGAGGCTGGAGCAAAGTACAACCGAACACTCAACAAGATATTTGAATAAAATGAAATGTTACAATTAACTTTCATGAACTGAAAACACACTGAGAAAGAGTTAAAGACGAAAACGACCTGTCAATCACAAGGTAGCCCCGCCCTAAAGCATACTCTGCTTTATCGTCTATTTTACTCTAAATAGGACATACTTTACTAAATGAACATCATGATGTATTAAAGAAGACTTGAAACTAGAGATTGAGATCATTAACTCATCAGGAAAATGTTTACTGAGGTAATAAATCAAATGAGAAGTCGGGACATTTTCTCATAGACTTCTATACAATCTGACTTCTTTTTTTTTTTCTTCTTCTTCTGTTGGTTTCTGGGTTGTTAAACACGTTATTACCTGTAGCTTTCCATCAGTGCACCAGAGACGTTCATCCAACATCATGTCAGAAGCAACCGTTTTATAATCCCCTTAAATTCTCACATCTCTCCACGTTTCTCTATTCTTTCTCTCTCCCAACTATACAAGATATTAAACAAAAATGTTGTTCCAGCTGGGGCCTGACGGAGACCAGAGGCTCTTGGATTGGTTGAACCCCGTCGGTCACTTCATGGACACCTTAACGAGTCATTTTTAGTCGCACAGAGAAAACGTCTTTGTTCTGCACGTGTCTGCAGGTGTTATGTGAGACACACAGCGTAGTGAACTGAGCAGAGTTGTCAACCATGATAAGTGAGAAACAATGACAGACCCTGCAGAACTGACAGCTCGCAGCTGTGAGACAAATCTGTTGTGACAGCCGTCATGCCGTGATACTGATAACGTTGTGACTTCTTCTCCACGCCACTGTCAATCTGCTGCGAACTAATAAGATGTGAGTGCACCTATTGTGATATTAACTCCCCAGCAGGAGTTATTCACACCTCTAGTTCTCACCTCAGGGGTGTCATGATAACTCAGGTGCATCACCATTTATCACATGTTGGTGCTGCTTAATACAAAAACGTTATTCTGCAAGAGATATATTGCAAACAAAAGACAAACTCATTTTGTCCTGAGTGAGAAAGTGGTGGTTCATTTCAAGTCGTAACAGTTTGAAAACCACTGATTTGTGAATGAATTAATAACAAAGGAAGTAAACAGAGTTCAGTACTTTACATGACGTGAACTATAGCATAATCACATGTAGTGCAAGGAGTCCAACATGCAGCACATTCACCGATGGCTGGAAACCCCCCAAACTGCCCGAGTACGTCAGCGTGCGCAATTTCAGGGCCCTGAAACTGTGTCATCTAAATGAAACGCAGCGGCCGTTATCAATGTTAACAATGTTAACTCTGTTAACATTGTTAACTCTGTCCCCAGAAGTCAACTTTCCACTTAGTTTTGTATTTAAATGTTACACAGTGATTTGTTGGCATATTCCTTTACTGTTGCTTGTGTTTATGATATCTTTATAATGCTTCAGGCTGTATTCAGTTACCCACAATGCACTGCAGAATCTCAGGTTTTGCCTTCACATGTGACAATTTGTCCTGAAATAAAAAGTTGCTTTAACTTATCTGAAATGTGAGCATTAACAGAGTTTCAGGGCGATGATCTTGCAGCTCAGCGAGTTGTAAACACTTCCTCCAAAGTTTAGCTCCTACACTACAAGCTGACCCACATTCCCACGTTATGGAGACCTGTGGTTCTGCAGGACGGTGCATTTATAAACCTGCTCTGGTGGCCCACCGTGCAGTGGGTGGTGTGTGCTCAGCGCATTGTCTTGACAGAATAAGGAATTGTGTGGAGCAACTCCTACAGTGCTGCTCTGGTTGGTTTACTTAATATAAGCCTCTCTGCCTCCCACAGTGTGCGCTCTCATTTTTAACTCCCCCCTCATCCTTTTTACTCTCTCTCTCTCTCTCTCTCTCTCTCTCTCTCTCTCTCTCTCTCTCTCAAACACACACACACACACACACACACACACACACACACACACACACACACTGAGCCCTCTACATTCACACACAGGATATTATGCAAGATCAAATATCGACAGCCCGGCTTTATGTGAATCAGTTGCATTTCATATTGGTTTATGTGTCAGTTAGGTAAATGTTTGCTCTTTGGACAGAATCATTTATTTATTCGGGTAAATTATTTATTAGCCATCTGTTGGACGGGAGAGAGAGAGAGAGAGAGAGAGAGAGAGAGAGAGAGAGAGAGAGAGAGAGAGAGAGAGAGAGAGGGAGGGAGGGAGAGAAATGTTAATTCAGTGCAGCGCAGAGATGAGTGGTTGGCAAACCAACTTGTGCAAAAGGTCCCAGAAGTTCACATACAGAATGCAAAACCAATGAGATGGTTGAAAGCGTTGTGTGATATAATCAACCGGCCTACAAACATCATGTTTATATTATTAAACCCGACCGCAGGCGAGGCAAGAACACGGCTCAATTACAAAGCTTTTATAAAAACATAAAACACATTAGAAAATAAATAAGAATATTACTTTTAGGTTATTAACAGGTTTGGAGAGGAGCTTTGTTAAGGGAATCCAGTTTCTGCACAAAAAAGGTAAAATATTATAATGTATAAATAATTGTCAAGTAAAATACCTGCATTTAAAAACTGTACAATAATGTATTTTAGTATCAACTGCAAACGTAGTTTATTATATTATAGTAATATTGTAACATGTAAGCAGCATATAATGTCATTTCTAAAAAATATTTTTTATTTGACTGCTGATTAGTTTCCTTTGTGAGATTATAGAAAACACGTCATTCTCACATTGTATCGGCCACCAGAGAGCCATGAAATATTAAATGTGCACTTGTTGTGTCACGCACGCTTAATACAGCTACGTGATGTCAGCAGACACAGAAAATACATATAAAATATATTCACCGTTATGTATTAAGTTATGGAAATTATTGCAACAATTAATTTCATTAAACAAAACAAAATTCCAGGATATTTCCAAAACTTTCAAGGATATTACTAATTCTATGACTTTTCCAATACCTTCAAGGATATTACTAACTTCATGAATATTCGCAAACTTTAAGGGTATTACTAATCACATGACTTTTCCAAAACTTTTAAGGATTTTACTAATGCTATGACTTTTCCAAAACTTTCAAGGATTTTACTAATGCTATGACTTTTCCAAAACTTTTAAGGACATCACTAATTACATGTATTTTTTTTAATACCTTCAAGGATATTACTAACTTTATGAATATTCCCAAACATTTAAGGGTATATTACTAATCCTATGAATTTTCCAAAACTTTCAAGGATGTTACTGATTCTATGACTTTTCCAAAACTTTCAAGGATTTAACTAATTACAGGAATTTTCCAAAACTTTCAAAGATTTAACAAATTACAGGAATTTTCCAAAACTTTCAAGGATTGAACTAATTACAAGAATTTTCCAAAACTTTCAAGGATTTAATTAATTACAGGCATTTTCCAAAAATTTCAAGGATTTTACTGGGGAACCCTGTTTTTAGTATACAGAAATAGAGGGGAAAGCATTTTGCTCTGACAGCAACGCTGAACTCAGAAGCCACTCACATACTTTATTATTATCAGACTTGATTTATTATCTGTAAATATAAATGTCTATTATGTCTAATTTTGCAAACATGGAATATGCAAAAATAGCCTTCACCATGTGGTTTCATTTAGACTTTTTATTTATTGATCTACCAGAAAATATAAATATAGTTATATTATATTGTTACAGTATATCGGGCCCTTCCAACTCTTCCCTAGGTGCTTTAATTGTCTTTAATTTTACTTAATTTTCTGCCACTTATAATTTAGCACTCTGGGCCACGGTGCACTGAACACAGGAGATGTTTAAAATTACCTGCAGTCCCTTGAGTTTCTCCATTAACACCCCCCCCCCCCCCCCCCCCCCTCCGGACACTCATCCATTCAGTCTCGCTGCTTGTCAGAATCACTCGCTCCAATACTTCTCCACATCCTTTGCCTGTAACCAAGTAAAGCTGGTATCACAAAAAACAATTCCTCCAAATGAGCTCTGCTTGAGACGACCATATGGACCGTGTGAAAACAAGAAACTGAGCATTTGCAGCGAAACTGTGGCTGTAAAAGAACACACGCTGTTCTCTTGCCAACAACACTGATGGTTGATTCTGACGCCTCTCAGAAGACATCTGATGCTGGTTAAAACAAGAACAGACTGCCATATAAACACTGCATCCTCCAGTGTTTTTAAATTGGTTTAAGTGATTATTTTAAATGAAAAGGAAGATGGAGAAAAATGGCTTTGGCCGGGGCTAGGTATTGTAGAATCAGGTTTTTTTGTCGTGGTCAGGAATCAGAAAAGACAAATGAAATCGCAGCGCAGCCGGTTGCCGTTCTACAGGAGTTCATGTGCTGGACTATTTTTTGCGCGGGACCTGTAACTTCCTGCAGTGTCCTCTTGTTGCTTGGCAACTGCTGCCGTATTTCCACAAAATGTCGCACTGCTGGTTTAAAGGTTTGATGTACTTTCACTTTTGTCAGGGGAAAAGAAATCTGGTTAAAGCGGCCAGACTTGGCCCTCAGGCCGCTGTTTGCAACCTCCAGTTTCCTGGCATAACATCTCTAGAAATCACACGTTGTGTAATATAAGTCGTTGTGGGTGTGTGTGTGTGTGTGTGTGTGTGTGTGTGTGTGTGTGTCCGCCTCTCTCACTGTGAAGGGAACGAGGTCTTTACAGCTCGGTGTGCAGCCTGCCCTCCACTGACACCTGCTGCGCCTCCACTTCTGTCTCTGAAACATGTAATTTCATCCTGAACTCCGTCTCAGGAGATTCGGCAGTAATTTAAATTGTGTGAAGACGGTTTTCTCTGTGATTTTTGTTAAGCAAGTCTTTTACCAGTTTAGCCTGCGAAGGAACAAATGTCAGACTGAACTCACAAAAGGGCTGTCTGCCTGAAGTTCAATCTGTAAAGACAAATTGCCCGTTCAGAATTGAGAATTGTCTCATGAAATTTGGCCTCTTTATAACGGCTAGTGGAGAGCGAGACAGAGAGAGAGACAGAGAGAGACAGAGAGATGGAGGGAAACAGGGACAGAGTGAGCTTGTTAGACTTCACTCAACACCACCATCATTATTCTCTCACTTAATTCAGCATCACAGTTAAAACATCTTCTACTCTCAGGATGTCATCTGAATGTCACAAGCTTCACACTCTGTCTTCATCTTAATCACGAATATATTCATGTTTCATTTTGTTTGATTTGTAAAATGAAAGAAAAATGTGTGGAAAAGTGAAAGAGAAGTGTTGCCACACACACACACACACACACACACACACACACACACACACACACACACACACACACACACACACACACGTAGTCTCTGTGAAGTCACACATGGCTTCATAGACTGCAGTTTTAGATCTTGAGTTTGGCATTTTGGCCGTCGGCATCTTGTTTTGTTGGAACCAGAAGTGACACGAGAGGCTCGAGGCTTCAACCGAACGCTGAATTAAGACAATTTTTAGGCGACCAAAATGTTACAATTAACTTTCCTGAACTGAAAACACACTGAGAAAGGATTAAAGTTGAAGACGGAAACACGGACAACATCCAGACACGACAACACCGTGGTAGCGACCTGTCAATCACAAGGTAGCCCAGCCCTAAAGCATACTCTGCTTTATCGTCTATTTTACTCTAAATGCGACAATAATTTACTAAATGAACATCTTCATGTGTTGAAGAAGACTTGAAACTAGAGATTAAGATCATAAAGTCTTCAGGAAAATGTTTACTAAGGTAATAAATCAAGAGAGAAGTCGGAACATTTTCTCATAGACTTCTATACACTCTGACGTCTTCCTGCTGGTTATTACAGAGAACGCATGTTTCCACATTGGCTTCACTTTTCAGACCCGGAGGTTGTTGCCTGATCAGACTTTAAGAAAAGACAATTCTATCCTGGTCTGGTCTAATTGCAGAGACATTGACCAGAGAAGCAGCAGGACTGGAGCCAGTGACAGCCTAGCCTGGGGCGGGGTCCTCCATCACCACGGTAACAGCTCAGGGGGACATATCCACCTCACGCTGTGTCTGAACTCATCAATCGATCAGACAACAGATGCAAAATAAGATTGGAGAGGACAGGTCTGCCTGTGTGTCTGTATGGAAGAAAGTATCCGTATGTCTGTGTGTGTTTGTGTGTGTGTGTGTCTGTGTGTGTGTGTGTGTGTGTGTGTGTGTGTGTGTGTGTGTGTGTGTGTGTCTGTGTGTGTGTGTGTGTGTGTGTGTGTGTGTGTGTGTGGTTCTACCAGGTGTATGACTGCCAAGCAGACAGACGGCATTGTTGGCTAAAAGACGTGCAGCAGTGGCACTACATTTGGTTCATACACATGAATGCACCGACACACACGCAGACACTCACAGACACCAGACAGATTGTGGTTTCAGCTCTCAGTGAGTCGGGCACGGGCACGGGACGGGACGGGACGGGACGTGGGGGCAAGGCGTGTTCACAGCCCGGTAACCTCTCTGAGGTGAGAATATCATGCAACTGTAGCAACACTGGAAGAAAAACTCATCTAGAGGAAAGAACAGGAAATGAATGAGGGCATTCGGAGAGACTTCCGCCAAGACCAACGGTGCATTCAGGTGCTCAGAGTTTAGTGGGGGTGGACCCAAACATTGGACTGTTTGATTTTTCCGTTCGTTGGGATTTGAATATGTGATTTTGTTTGTTTACAACCCCTTGGATACACAAATGCATAAAACATGCCAAACCTTTTGGGATCATTAAAAAGTAACGCGTTTAATTAAACCGAAGTATTGCAACATTTTTCCGACCCCACATGAATGCAGCACAAATGCCTTATCTCACAATGAAAGTGATAAACTAACTCATGTATCTTCCCTGTGATATGATCCATGTTTTCTCACGGTCTGCACGTTTAGCGTGTTAAACAAACATTTACATTTCAACCTCAGTTTCAACCTGCAAAAAACATCTATTCAGCTCACGACAAACACATCTCTCCTGGAAATACAGTATCGTAAAGACATCAAAGCTTTATCACGTCATCTGTAAACGCTCCGACACAAATGAGGAAATGAAAATGCTCTTTTCTCCCCGTCTTCTCATCTTCCCTCTGCGCTAACTCCATCTCTCCCATCCCCCTCTATAATTGTCTGGCACATAGTGGTGACACAATCCCTCTGTGGGCGTTGCCCGCTGCCAACGGTTGCCAGTCTAATGGAGGGCTTGCCAGCGAAGGAGACTGCCAAGGTGCCAATTAGTACGTGCGATTACGCATTGAGGCCTCCTTCTCATTTCCTCCAGCTCCATCTCTCATCTCGGTTCTTTACTTTGTTTCTCTCCTGGTTACCGCCTCCTCTGTTCTCTGACTTCCCTTCACAACTTTCCGCAGTAGCATGCTGGTGAAGCATGTGTGATGTGCGGAGGAAACCCGCAGCGCCTTTATTCCAATTGCACTGTTCTCAGTTACACGATAACAGCCTTTAAAGAAAAACCATCTAGTTTATCAAACCTCCTTCCCACTCTGTGTAATACAGAACAGATCCTTTAGAAACACACTTTTAAACTTACTGAATTATTATCACCTCTGACACCCGCTGACACCCGCTGACACCCGCTGACACCCGCTGACACCCGCTGAATGGGTCTCGTTGACGATGTCAACGAGACCCATTCAGCTTCAGATGATAGGAGTCACTGCAGGTTATAAGTTAGAACTAATAAACTGGTCATTCTTCCTGCTGCACGCCAAGCCTGAAGGGACAAGTCGCACCTGTGTATGTGACCAGAACCCTGAATAATCGCCGGCCAACTCTGCAAACGGTCCAAATGACACCCAGAAAGTTTCATGTTGTCTTCTGAGCACTTCATCTCTTCAGGGTTCATAAAGAACTTCAAACATATTGTGTCATTTAATAATACGGTGAAAAGTGAATTGACAAAGAATGGATTGCAGCCGCTGATAGCATTATGAACGTTATTATGTTTCCTCCCCCCCCGTCTCAAGGTCCTCTTCACAAAATAACCCATTCTTATTCACAGCACAAAATATGGTTATAAAGTGCTTCACAAGGCAGGAAAAATACATCACATTATGCTGTTAAATGTTTGCAAAATGTGTGTGTGTGTGTGTGTGTGTGTGTGTGTGTGTGTGTGTGTGTGTGTGTGTGTTTGTTACACAGTCTGTGACCCTTCCTGTCTGCAGAGGCCTCCTTATTACTAACTGACAGACAGCACTGGTGAATCATCTAATATTATTAGCATTTCTCATAATCTTCAGTCACTCTCTAATAAGGTTGCAAAAGTGATGGCCTGCAAGTGTGTGTGTGTGTGTGTGTGTGTGTGTGTGTGTGTGTGTGTGTGTGTGTGTGTGTGTGTGTGTGTGTGTGTGTGTGTGTGTGTGTGTGTGTGTGTGTGTGTTTCAGAGAAAGACAGAAAGAGAGAGCGAGGACATTTTCATTAATTTGCTTGGCTGTGGCCAGAATGATAATTCAGAGAGGGATCTATCTGCAGCTCACTTCATCAGGCTGAATATTAATACAATGAGAGCTGGGGGGGTATTTCATCCGGATGGAGCACGTGTCCTCCACAAGTCACAACCTGGTACCTTAAATTCAACCCACGAAACACACGCCTTCATCTTCCTGCTAAATAATGGTTCAGTAAATCTGAGCACCAGGAGAATCCAACACATGAGGGGGGGGGGGGGGGGGGGGGGGGGGGGGGGGGGGGGGGGGGGGGGGGTTAGAGATTAGAACAATGCATTTGCATGTTTTAATTAAGCTTCTATTTGTGTTGGTAAAGGAACATGCTGTGGGGTCGAGTGTCTTTAAACCTGCTGTCACACGTCAGCTGACTCTCTGCAGTCTTCCACAACACTTCTTCTTTAGAGCTGCAACGAGTATTCGACAAATCCATTAGTCTATTCACAGAAAAATAATTATTTCAGCCTCACAAACATGCAGCGTTCCTGCTTTTCTCAGGCGAACAAGCCGTGACGTGTTCTGTCTGTTTTTGTGAAGCACTTTACAACTTGGATTTGGAAATTGTTAGCGTTTCACAGCACAAACTCCCACTGGCTTAGCTGTAGAGATGCAGCGATTTAAAACCAATCAATCGTTTAAATGCTGTTTTCAGCCTCTGAAATGTGCAGATATCCTGCTGTTCTCTGTTTTCCATCATATTAAAGTGAATATCTTTGTCTTGTCAGACGTTTAAAGACATCTCCTTGGATATTTTTCACTATTTTATGACATTTAATAGACCAAAAGATAATAATTGTCAGATAATGACTGTTAGTGGAAGCCGTGCTTGGCGGGGGGGCTTACAGGTATACAGACACGAGAAAGCATTAAGCCGGCGTACATCTGCCGGTGTTTGATGTTGATAGTAACAAAAGATTTTGCAAACACCAGCCTGATTATTCTGGAGGGTCACGACTCAAAAAAGGTTAAGAACCGCTGGTTTAACCAAAAGGATCAATAACAGAAGCTGCAGCCTTGTTCTTCCTCATGTCATCCCTCTCTTATGCTCTCCTCCTCTTCCCTCCTCCAGCCTCACACCCTTCCTCTCTCCAGCAGCGAGTGGAGTGTCGTTAAGAAGCCGGCTCATTAATAACTAAACAGCCTGAATCATGAAGACTTCTCTAAGAACCCTGTCTGCCGCTCTTTGTACTTCTGCACCGTGATTTGATTAATATTTCATTGTACTGTGTGTGTGAGAGGTTAATCTGCTGAAGACATAAACACTCTGTGTTCTGGAGGCTCCTTCCTCTCTGCTCACCTTTAATATAAAACCTAGAACATGAACATCAACACAACTTATATCAGCAATAAAGTTACTCATACATTACTGACAAAGAAACACTTTGTCCATGAAGCTCAATTCATAACAATAATTCCTGTTTCACAGTTCTGCATCCACACACACACACACACACACACACACACACACACACACACACACACACTCACACACACTCACCCGCTGAGGACTACAATGAAGTCCATGACGTTCCATCCGTTCCTGAGGTAGGAGCCTTTGTGGAACACGAAGCCCAGAGCGATGATCTTTATCCCGGCCTCAAAGCAGAACATCCCGATGAAGTAGGGCTCCGTCTTCTCCTGCTCGTCAAAAACATCAAGAGGGATAAGTAGCTGAGCACCGAACTGAAAGGGCGGCTCAGAGAGAGTTTATCTTTTCATTTCAGCAACTAGACACAGAACAAGTGTGTGAAGATATCTCACCAGTCTCTTGGACATGGGGGTCTTGTCCTCTCCAGGGAGGTGCTGCTCCAGAGCCAGAACGATGCAGTTGGCGATGATGGTGGTGAGGATCATGTACTCAAACGGAGTGGAGGGGACGACGTTAAGGAACTTTGGACTGAATGTTGAAGTCTTTGTTTGTTTGCATCTGGCTTTATCATGAACTCTCCTGTCTGTTCACATCTGTCAAGCATACCTGGCCCCAGCCATACAATGGTAATACCATATGGTAATAATATATAACTATAATAAAACGGCTGGAGGGAAACTCTGGACTCTACCAGCTACACTGACAGATGGACAGAAACATCAGTCTCTAAGCATGACTCTGTCTGCGGCTCATGAAGCCCAAACAAATGTTTAAAAGCAGGTGAATATATACGGAGTTCTAAAAGGCTCCTTTATTTACCAACGGATCGACACTGTAGTGTAGAACAAACCTTTGGTGCACTTGTGAGTATTTCCGGCAACAGGACGGTGTGTGTGGGATCAACTCAAGCGCCATTCATGGTAATGAAGGTTGTTGGACATCGATGGAGGTTTATAACACGGAGGAATGAGCTCTTTGGATACAGGATCAGTTCATTGGTGGTTCTGGTCTTTTCATGTAATCTATTTACAATTTAAAAAAAGCCTCATTCTTTAAGATTTAAGTGGCGCATGGATTCATTACAGTTCACAGAAAGATCTAAACCGCTTCTTAGGTCCGTCAAACATTACTGCAACGTGATCTATTCATCAGAGCACAGTTGTAGTTCAGGAAATGTGTGAATCATGTCTCCTCTGTGATGTCTAAACAGAAAGAGTACACTATTAGAATAAAGAGAACACATCGACCTCACAGTAAATCCAACGCAGCAGCACTGCAATTACAATGTCACGCAGGTATAAACAAACAGACACTGATTCCTCTCTATGAAGCAGAATGAACCTGCATGTGATGAGCCTCGGGGCCGTGAACACACACACACACACACACACACACAGACACACACACACACACCACACACACACACACACACACACACACACAGACACACACACACACACACACACACACACACACACACACACACACACACACACACACACACACCAC
Organism: Cottoperca gobio; assembly: GCF_900634415.1. NCBI lineage: Eukaryota > Metazoa > Chordata > Actinopteri > Perciformes > Bovichtidae > Cottoperca > Cottoperca gobio. The sequence continues at coordinate 26,618,712 of NC_041358.1, forward strand.
ACACACCTCGTCCACAGAAGGCTTCTCCAGGAGGGATTAGTGGGCGGACCCCATGAACAGGGTCACTACTACAGCCTGTACTGGTTGCCGGTTCAACACCAGCTGCCAGTCGGCAATGTGCTGTTTATCTAATGCTGTGTGTGGGCGGACCCCTTTCTGCTGGTTATGTGCAGAAGAGGTGGGAAGGATGGGAGCTTAAATCTGCACAGTGGAGACAGGGAGGGAGAGCGGAAGTGAGAAGGAGGCAGAGGTAACAGCGAAGAATGAAACAGCAGAAAGTGATAAGGAGGATGAAGGGTGATCAGGAGAATACACTATATATATATATATATATATATATATATATAGTGTCAGAAGATTGCAAAACAGGTGGGTGCGGAGGAGGCAGGACACAGGACAGCTTGATGCTGCACCCAGCAGTTACTCAGGGACACCAGAGTGATGAGAAGCTAAATAAACAAAGCAGATATAATCGTACTCCCACGAGGGGACTCCAACCTGAAGGCAGTTTAGTTTGTAATCAAAACATTCAAAGTTGGCGCCTCCTCCCCCGGCTCCACGACAGCAGAAGTACACGCCTCCCTGACCGTTAAGGTTATTACGGGGCTGTGTCGCCGTCGTGTCACGATTAATCTCAGTTGTTTTTCATGTCTAGTCTGTTAGATTTAAATACCTACAACATGACTTAAATATTGTAGTTATCCAACTGTCGTTCTCTTCTGAGTGTTAAACATTCCTACGCAGTTCTGCAAACATGTTATTTATTTCTGTTAGTGATAGTAGAGACAGGAAAAGGAGACGTTATACCTAAAAACCTTCAAACTAAAACAACCTCGGTGGAAAAACAACCATATTCTCTCTTTTGTCCGCTTGGCATTTCTCCTGCGTTATATTTGCATTTTGTCTTTGTCTCATGGATGCGAGTTTCCGATCTGGAAACTGGTCTCTACGCTTTTCTAAAGGTCAACGCCCAGAAACATCTGTGTGTGTGTGTGTGTGTGTGTGTGTGTGTGTGTGTGTGTGTGTGTAGATGCAGACTCCGTCGCACACTTGCAGTGGGAGGATTGAGAGGGATTATGTTGGTATGAGTCTATATGTTGTTCCAGCAGCCATCAGCTGAAGACTGAAGGGTTGTTTTGAAGTTGTAGTTCTTTTACATATTCAGGAAGTGAAGTGTCTTTTGATTCAGCATCACTTTACTCTCAGTGAGAGCTCGGGCACCACGCCCTGCATTCCCTCAAACACACACAACACACACAGGAGGGGGGGGAGACGAGAGGGAGGTGAAGAAGAGAGAGAGAGAGAGATAGTGGAGAGGGAGAGAGAGAGAGGAGAGAGAGAGAGACAACTACTAGAGCGAGAGGTAGATGTAGAGATCTCTTGAGAGCTAGAGACAGATCCGCTAAATAAATAGTCAAGAGGGAGAGCGATGAGAGAGAGAGCGAGAGAGACCACAACAGAGAGAGAGAGAGAGATAGAGAGACGACAGACGAGAGCAGACAAGACAGAAGAGAGAGAGAGAGAGAGAGGGAGAGAGAGATACGAGGAGCTAGAGGAGAGAGACAGACTAGGTAGATCGATATAGAGAACAGACAGCATACAGACAGATAATATCGAGAGATAGAGTCCATATAGAATAGATGATAGACATACCAACAGACATCAAATACAGTGATACAGACATACATACAGAACAGACAGACAGACAGACAGACAGCCGACGACAGACAGACAGAAGAAGAGACGAGAGAGAGAGAGAGAGAGAGGAGAGAGAGAGAGGGAGAGCGAGAGACAGACAGACAGACAGAGAGAGAGAGAGAGACAGACAGACAGACAGACAGACAGACAGACAGAGAGACAGACAGATAGACAGAGAGAGAGAGAGAGACAGAGAGAGAGAGAGAGAGAGAGACGTCTCCACGGCAACAGGCTTCTCTTCCAACGCTACAAGACGGTTACTGGGCAGCTGAACTATCTCTGTCACACACACACACACACACACACACGCACACACGCACACACGCACACACGCACACACGCACACACACACACACACACACGCACACACACACACACACACACACACACACACACACAGCTGTATATCAGGCTAATTATAGCCACTACATGAAAAGTGTTTTGTGACTTTGTCCTGTGTTAATTTGTGCTCCTCTCTTAACGTGCATTAAAAGTGACACATTCATATTGTTGTCTTTCATAATTATCATGATATTGTAATGATGTTTTCTTTAAGGAGCAGCAGGTTTAGTATTATATATAACTATATGCACAACAGCTCCATGTTCTGCCCGAGAGTCCCTGAAGAACCATTTGTTAAGCTAAAATCATTGTATCCATTGTTATTAGTGATTCGGCCTCAGCAGGTTATAACTGACGTTTTAATAAATCCTCTGCATGTAATACAATAACATTCAAAGTTGACTTCACCCCTAAGTTACACACTCAACAAGTGTCTTTAACCAAAACCAAATGTCCACCTCCTCTGTGCCGCTCTGGAGTGTGACGCTCATCACGGCTCGTCTACCAGCTTCAGCGGCTTCAGCAGCTTCAGCGGCTTCACCAGCTTCAGCAGATTCACCGGCTTCACCGGCTTCAGCAGCTTCACCGGCTTCACCAGCTTCACCGGCTTCACCGGCTTCACCAGCTTCAGCAGCTTCAGCGGCTTCAGCGGCTTCACCGGCTTCAGCAGCTTCACACCGGCTTCACCGGCTTCAGCGGCTTCAGCGGCTTCAGTGGCTTCACCAGCTTCACCAGCTTCAGCAGCTTCACCAGCTTCACCGGCTTCAGCGGCTTCAGCAGATTCACCAGCTTCAGCAGCTTCACGAGCTTCAGCAGCTTCACGAGCTTCAGCAGCTTCAGCAGCTTCAGCAGCTTCAGCGACTTCACCGGCTTCAGCAGCTTCAGCGGCTTCAGCGGCTTCAGCGGCTTCAGCGGCTTCAGCGGCTTCACCGGCTTCAGCGGCTTCAGCGGCTTCACCGGCTTCAGCGGCTTCAGCGGCTTCACCGGCTTCAGCGGCTTCACCGGCTTCACCGGCTTCACCGGCTTCACCGGCTTCACCAGCTTCAGCAGCTTCAGCAGCTTCACCAGCTTCACCGGCTTCACCAGCTTCACCGGCTTCAGCGGCTTCAGCAGATTCACCAGCTTCAGCAGCTTCACGAGCTTCAGCAGCTTCAGCGACTTCACCGGCTTCAGCAGCTTCAGCGACTTCACCGGCTTCAGCAGCTTCAGCAGCTTCAGTGGCTTCACCAGCTTCACGAGCTTCAGTAGCTTCAGCAGCTTCAGTGGCTTCACCAGCTTCACGAGCTTCAGTAGCTTCAGTAGCTTCAGCGGCTTCAGCGACTTCAGCGTCTCGTCAGCGGTCCTGTGAGTCACAGTGACGCTGGCGCTCTGCCTCGACTGCTCAAACATGCGTGTAAAAATAGACACGGAGACCAGAGAGTGTGATGCCGTGTGCTTGTGTGAATACGCCCGGGCCCAGATTGGATCCAAGCCCCTGTGATTATTATCACATCGAGATGAAGAGGAAACATCTGAGATTGGCTTATTAGAAATCTGTGAATGATCAACACTGTGCACGTGTGAGTGTTAAAGGCAGAGAGCAGCATTACATGTACACACAGTGTAATCTGTAAAAACACTGACACACTTACATTTATACTTCTGTGCTGTTATTCAAATATGCCTAAAACAGAAGATGTTGTCAGGTGAAAGGATTTAACCGACTGCGGCATCAAACATTGTGCCATCTCTCTTCAATTTCCACATCCCCTCCACACCTCCGTGGTCTGCTGGAGCCAGCCGATCAATCCTGAGATAAGTGCGGCCACAGTTCAGGGCTCCTGTTTATACGCAGCGGCCCGGAGAGTGAAGCGTGTCAGCTCCTGTACACACCTCTCACAGACACACACACTACAGAGAGGGGGGGGGGGCGAACACGCCTCATGATGAGGGCATGGGATGTGTTAACGTGAGATAACATTTCTGCTTTAACTTATCATTATGAACTTAATGTTGCACAATGTAGTGAGTGTAGAATAATGACACCACTGGTGTTTTTATTGGTTCCCTATAAAAGGATCTGACACACATTCTGCGTTCTGCTTCCGCGGACCTCATTTACTGATCCACAGTCCATTCCAGCTGGTGACGGTGTCGGTACGCTGCCAGGAGTCTTTGTAATTCCTCCTCACACAACCTCTTTTAAAAACAACCATTCTTCTTCTTCTTCTTCTCCTTCTTCCGGAGGTGGCGGGGGCTTCGGCGGCGGCGGCGCGGCGGCGGCGGAGGAGGGGCGGGAGGAGGCAGAGGCGGAGGAAGGGAGGGCGGGGCGGGGAGGCGGAGGGAGGAGGAGGGGCGGGCGGCGGGCGCGGAGGTGTGCGCGGAGGCGGCTCCGGCGGAGGAGGGGCGGAGGGGGCGGAGGAGGGGGGAGGCGGCGAGGGGGTAGGGAGGCGGAGGAGGGAGGAGGACAGGGGAGAAGAAGAGTGCGAAGAAGCAAGGGGGAGGAGGAGAAGAGAGCGGGGGGAGGAAGGGAGGAGAGGAGAAGGAGCTAAGAAAGGCGGAGGGGAGACGGGGAGGAGAAGAAGAAGGAGGAGGAGGAGGAAAGGAGGAGGACGGAGAAGGAGGAGAGGAAGCGTAGGAGACAAGGTAGAAGATGAGCAGGAGGAGAAGAAGAAGGAGGAGGAGGCGGAGAAGAAGAGAGAAGGAGCGAGAGGGAGAAGGAGACGCAGGAGAAGAAGAGAAGGGATGAGGAGGAGGAGGGGAGAGAAGGAATAGGCAAGGAGAAGGAGAAGAAGAGGAGGAGGCGGAGGACGAACGAGAGAGAACGAAGCGATCTGAAATAGAGATCGAAAGAAGACGACGCGACGTATGCTTCTGCTGCTTATATCGGATAGACTCCTAGCCAGTATACTCAGCACTATCCCAGTCGGCTCTCGCTCCTCCTCCTCCTCCTCCTCTCCTCCTCCTCCTCCTCCTCCTCCTCCTTCTTCTGAGCTGGCTTTGGCAACATATGCAAAGGATTTACAAACTACAATGCTCCTTAATTAAATGACCATTCATGCATTTCAGATCCGGGTTGGGCCTCTGTGTTTAAATAAACTTCCTGTTGAACACATAATGTCGTACAGCCAGCACACGGTGTTTACTGTGAACCCTCATGAAACAAACTATTAAATCCAACTATCAATTATTTAGAGGTGTATCTTCTCAATGGGAAACTTCCCGCTACAGGGGATCCCAGTAGGGATCAGACAAGAGGAGCAGCTGTCAGTCCTCCCCAGGCCTGCCGCACTAAACTTGGGCCAGTGGGCTTAATTAGCCCTGACCTTCGCTGCCAGGCCTCCATCAGGCTGAAGGCAGGAACAGAGGGCTGATACATCTCGTACTCCTGTGACCTTTCACAGAAGCATGTACGAGAGAATATGTACTCAAATAAATGAAAACAGAGTGTAACACACACACACACACACACACACACACACACACACGCACACACACACACACACACACACACACACACACACACACACACACACACACACACACACACACACACACACGCACACACACACACACACACACACACACACACACACCAGTGTTGCTGGATCACAGAAGCCTCTGGATGACTCCTGAATTGATCATCTGATGTTAATTGAGCACTCAGAGAAAGAAAGAGCCTCTTACAGCGAGGTGACAGCGGAAAGTTGTTCTCCAAACACACCTGACCTTTTTGAGCTGTCCTGCTGAGATTGTGAATGTGTGTGTGTGTGTGTGTGTGTGTGTGTGTGTTCTCTTGTAATTCTACTTCTGTGAGCACCGGTTTGAGTTTTAGACGATGAGAGTGGGATTTGTGGGACGTGAGGATGTTTTATGATGGGATTCCGTTATTTAAAGTTTGAACTTTTAGGATTGTATAACATAATGTGTGATGTTAAGCTTGATTTAAGATTCAAAAAGATTTAAAGGCTTTATTGTCATATGCACAACACCCAAGTACAGGCTCCTAATGCAACATACAGCATACTTAAGACATAACATTGTGCATTTGGTAAGGTAAGGGGTAAGCGCTGAGGTAAAATGTACAGAAAGTACACACAAGTCAAGTAAAACAGTCCAACATTAAACTCCCTGTAAACTTGTAAGTGTCGTTTTTATTCTAAGGTTTTACAAATGAGATAACCCCGGTTGATTAGGGAGCGAGGTGCTTGTAAGGGGATTTTGTCGACCTTTGGACAAAGCCACTGTTTCCTCTGCTTCCTGCTTCCTGTCTCAGCTCATGATAACCTTCACTATGTTCACATCTTCACACGTCACTTGATTCTGCAGCTTCCACTTGGCTTTACGGAGCTTTAAAGCGAGTTTCATGTCATTGTTTGGCTTTTCCAGGGCGCTACTTTACCGTCATGGTCCACTCTCACCGCTCTCTCATGTAGCAGACAGCTGTTTTCAACAAAAAGTTCTAAAAAGCCCGCACTGTTCACGATCTGCTCAGCACACAGCAACCAGCTGGTGAACATTTAGAAGATGAAGAGATATTATAAAGATATGATCCTCAGGAGCTGGTGGAGACCAAAACCAGAGCGTAGTAGGGCCGAACGTTTTAGAAAAAATATTTAATTTAATTTATTTCGACTGATTTGACAATCGCAAAATAATTCACGATATTAGAGGGAATTATATTTTTTCATTGTAAAATATATTTTACAATAATCATGGTGGGATATTTTCATACAAAGTTTTTTCCTTAAGTCTGTAGAATACGACTTCTCTGCAGCACCATAATACTTCTTTCACAATTATTTCAACACATATTCATCAAATATTCATTAAATGTTTTATTTTAAATTACAGTAGTCCATATTGCAATTTCTTTCTTTTTTTAAGATTCTTATTTTGGCCTTTATTAGAGACAGAGGGGAGCTACCGAGGCGCCATTTTAATAACATTCCTATTTATTGTTCAGCTCTGGTGGTCAGAGAATGTTGCTCTGTAACAGCTGAATGTGTAAATAAGCAACTGTTTGCACATGTATTAGCTTATATCTGTAGTTAGTTGGGCTTTAAGGTAAAGAAAGGGACTAAGGAACGTTTATATGTCTTCATATGTACTGATGTGTTCTTACTCGTGTATTTACGCTGCATGCATCTTCACACAGGATTCACATGTACTCATCAGCACACAGAAACGCTCAGCTTCACTCCCTTTTTAAAACTATATTAGCAAACTATATAATATGACTCAGTGAGTGATGAGCGGTTGTAATAGCGTACGACACAGCGATCAGACATCGTTACATGTAATTCCTGTTAATGTCTGTTAATCAGATACAGTGGAGATCATTAGATGTAATGAGACACTCCCTGCACAAAAACACATCAACCTGCAGGTTCTTCAGTCACAGCACACTTTCAATATGTGGATTTCAATTGTATTCTTGACACAGATTACAATCTCTTTTGATAAATAATCACCAGTAATGTGGAAATAATGAATAAATAATATAACAGCTACAACAGTCTGATAAGTAAAGTAATGCAGCAATAATACCATATCCAAAATCTAAGATGTTGTGTAGTCAGATGTCACAATGTCAATATCATTTACTAAATATTGCCCAGCACAAGCTGAAATATCTGTAACACACACACACACACACACACGCACACACACACACACACACACACACACACACACACACACACACACACACACACACACACACACACACACACACACACACCTTCTTCCTCAGCTGTTGATTGAAATTGATCCCGTTTCTATTTTTAATCACCTCAATGGACGGGCAAACCCAGAGAAAACAACACTAGCCGGAGATGAACAGCAGAGGCCCACTCTTTCTATTTGCTGGGTTTTTAGAATCAGCCAGTAGTCGCTCAGGAAGCTGTTGAATGGAGCAGAACAATAGCAGAGAGGAGGCCACACCTGGTCCAGACACCTGGTGAGCTGCACAGCAGCAGCACACAACACGCCACACATGGACATTTGTGTGATCGTGCTCCTCAGCGGCAGGAAATAAATAATACAGTCGCTTCATTTTCAGATAAGTCGTGGAAGAGCGAGTCGTGAGGTTTGAGGAAGCAGCCAGATCATCATTAATGTCACTGCTGTAAATTAATAAAAGGGTTATGTAGGCTAATACAGATTTGGATTGTACCACTATTTGATTTAGTAGCAGTATTTAGGCAGGCAAGGTACCAACACGCCTATTACTATGGATGGATTACTGAGCAGGCCTACAGGGTCGTACCGAGCAGGAAGAGAAACATGAAGCGACTGCATGCAGACACAAAGAGACACATGAAGCGACTACATGCAGACACAAAGAGACACATGAAGCGACTACATACAGACACAAAGAGACACATGAAGCGACTACATACAGACACAAAGAGACACAGAATGATGATAAACAACCATAACGTCTGTGTCTCCAATGTAAAAGGTGTTTGGGTCTCCTGCATGTCTGTGCCCGGGGGCCTATTGTCTAATAATCCATAGAGATGTCTTCAAATGTCTCGTTTTGTCCAAAAACTCAAATGTATTCAGTTTCCGGTGATATAAAACAGAAATAAACAGCGAATAAACAGTTTAGTTAAAAAAATGATCGATTATCAAAATAGTTGTAGATTTATTTTCTCTCACTCGACTAACTTTAGATTAAACGACCAATCGTTGCGGCTCCAGTTGAGCTTGATGCATTCAGTGTACGTGAGTCGACAGGGGGGACAGTGTGTGTGTGTGTGTGTGTGTGTGTGTGTGTGTGTGTGTGTGTGTGTGTGTGTGTGTAGACAACAGCAGGTCTCAGAGCCTTTTGTTGACAGAAAAGATTTACAGCCATAAACAGAGAAACTCTTGTGTGTTCCTCTAATCCACTTTCCACTGACACCCCCCGCTGCCCCCCCCCCTTCTGCACTACTTTTTGTCTAGATTTAGCTCTTCAGTCTGAGTCAAACACATGTATAAGTCCATCCACTTTATGATTATTGTTCTAAAAAGTCTGATTTAGTGCTTGTTTTATGTGTGTGTGTGTGTGTGTGTGTGTGTGTGTGTGTGTGTGTGTGTGTGTGTGTGTGTGTGTGTGCGTGTGTGTGTGTGTGGTTGAATTCCTCATGCATTACCCTGTATGTGCTGTCCATGGTGCTGAAACTCCTTATAGATGTTCGATGATGAGAAACTAGGGGCGACACACACCAAATATAATTTGTCTGTTTAAGGGCTTCAGTGCACAGTGTGTGTGTGTGTGTGTGTGTGTGTGTGTGTGTGTGTGTGTGTGTGTGTGTGTGTGTGTGTGTGTGTGTGTGTGTGTGTGTGTGTGTGGACTTGTGTGAAATATGAGGAAAGTGTTGTTGTGTGTTTAGACTGTTTACCCACCTCTTTGTAACCCCCTCCTGCAGGACTCCATGACTTTATTACACCTTGAAGCAGAATAAAGGATATGGCCACTCAATGATTTTCTTGGCGTACTTCCGGACCACGTTGTCTTCGCCAAAGATGAAGAGGGACCTGTTGACGGTGAAGCAGTTCTCCCTGACCGGGATGGGGTTGTACAGGGCCATGGTGCGGGCACGCTGCGCTTTGGTCTGCTTGAAGGCTGGGGAGATGCCACCTGTGGAGACGGCCGCGCCATCGCGGTTCCGATTGCGCTCGGACCCTCCATCCCCGGAGCCCAACAAGCCCGGGACCTCGTCTCCAAAGCGGGCCATTCTGTCAGGGAGGGGGGGACAGGAGAGGAAAAGGAGGTTATATTCTCCTAGAAAGCAGGGCGCGGTGCTGCGCTCGGTGTGACAGCTGCTGAGAACAGTTTTAGTCCATCATCGGTTTTATTCGCAAAAAGAACTCCCGAGCTCAAATGTTCCTCAACTTCAAGATGTGTTCAAAACAATCACGGATTCGTTTCTATCCAGTAGAGAAACACGTCGATTTCAATTGTGCTATGTGTAAAACAACGGACATCCAAAAGAAAGTAATTCAATTCCGCCTTCATTTAACAATCCGTCGATTTAAATGTAAAGAAAATGCGTTTTATCCACTGATGTGTTAAAGACAAGCTGCAACAGGTCTTCAGCCATCCTCAGTCCCCTGAGCGAGAAGCAGGAGAGCAGGGTGATCCATGGATTGTTTAAATGAACTAGTCCTCTGAGTAATTCAGAGCACATCACTCCTGTCTCCTCTCTGCTCTTCTCTGGTGACCACCTACCACAGCAGCTCTATCCTACTGCGTGCGTAAGAGGACGACCGGAACAAAAAAAAAAAACTTTGGCATTTTCCACGAGATTCTTTCCCCGAAACGACGCGAACAAAACAAACTGTCAATACGTGTCACACCGAGGGAAAGAACATCCTCAACCCGTGTCTGCAGAGGGAAAGTGAGGGAAGCACCCCCCCCCCCCCCGCACTGTAGGAGCAGGAGAGACAGTGTCTCCTGGCACCTCTCCGACCGCACAGTTTAACACGCGCAGATTGAGTTAACAACCCGCGTGTTAACAGACAGTTAAGGACAAACAGAGTTCAATTGATGTCATGAAAACTGGTATTAGATGCCTCCATCCTGGCGAGTAGAGATTATACAAAGCAATTATATTGAACTTCCGACTTTATGCTTTATACAGCACTGTAACTCTCATTCTTGTGTTGTATAAATGTCTTATTCTATTGTTATTGCTATTATCTTGCCTCTTTAAAGGTTCAATGTGTAATTCCGAGCCACGCGCTCCAAATAAATAGGGGGCAGTATTTCACCTCTACTACTGGGTCCATACATACAGTATATATGTATATGTATATGTATATATGTATATATATATATATATATATATATATATATATATATATATATATATAAAATACTTCAGTTTTAATGTGGGATTCCTCCAGCTTTATCATGTTTCTTTAGTTTATTTAAAAGGTCTCTGAAGTTCAACCAAGTGTAATGAAGGAGCTCTTTGGGAACATTAAACAAGTAGAAAGGTCAAAGGCACTCTTCTGGCAAAAAGTTTAAAATCCTTTAATCAGATGGCCTTTAAATCATAAAAACATTGACAGGATCGTTCACGTTAAGATGGAGCTGGGTTATCGGCCATCGGATTAAAGGCTTTATAAGAGTTCCTTGGACAACATGTTTCCTCAACAACACTCCGCATTATACTCTTGCATTTGTGTTTTCAGTCTGGATTTGTGCAGCTTATTCCAACAAGGTTATGGAAGATGACACATTCATAAGGTATTGTGCAGCTCAGTTATTCTAAATATCTGATTAAAGGCCTTTAAACCTTTGCTTTGGACATTTCTTCTGTGTCTGTTGTTTACGCCTCACAGTCCTCAGGATGAGCCGACTGCTCTCATCGAGTCCAAACACCATGTTGTGAAATAAAACCAGCGAAGACACTCAGAGAAGCAGAAGCGTCTTTCACTAATTACTGGGTTCAGAAGCTACTGTTGCGATGCATGACAGCGGGGCGGAGTCGTGCTGCTGAAGGTGATCATATCTACTCTCACGAGGATGTGGCGTTCTTACTTTGAAGAGGGGGAAATAGGAGAGCAGGGAGTCGGGTTGGAAGGGTGGAGTTGAAATGTTACATCCGTCAGATCTGAGAGAAATCCCTTATAGAGCAAAAGCAATGATGAATTAATACCAACAAGTTTGATGGTCTGATATAACTTCCTCCTCTGTGCCAGTCCTCTATCCTCCAACAACTCTTTACAGCCACGCGAGGAGCTCTGTGCGGCCGCACTTACGCACAAGGGAACATTGAACTAAATGTGAGCACCAGCATGCTAACAATCTATTTATCTAATATTTTTAATTAAAATAATCCCCATTAATTGCACCGGCCAGTCTTCCTGGGGTCCGTGTTGTTTAAACGCTGAGCATTAACAAACATATCTTCTTTGTGTCGTGCATGTTGTTCCCACAGTAAGACTCCAAGCTCATGAACATCATCCGAGGAGCACCTGAACGCACCATTGGCCCTGGTGCATGTTCTGATACTTTAAGAAATGAAGAGATGTTTTAAATGAAAAAAGCATGACGCTCAGAGGATCAATGTTGAGTAAAATGATGTTGATGGAGACAGAAGTCAGAGGAAGCACCGGAGAGAGTGACGCTGACACTGATGGGTATTTAGTGATGGTGGTATGACGGAGGCAGTGATCAATGGTGTGTGGCCTCCAACTCATTAGTGCTCCAACACATTACGGGCACATTAAAAATAGAACCCATAACAGACAGATTTCTGACGTCTCCTCATTATAAATGGCGAGAAGAGTCGAACTAATTCTCCTCCAACAGTCTCATCCAGTTCTGAGGCAAAAAAGAAACAGTTAAAAAAGAAAAATCACATTTTACTTTTCTATTTCGGTCTCAGCTAAGTGTGATAGAAATGTTACTTCTGCCACTTCCTCTGTGCAGCCGTGATATCATTACATTGTTTTGTGCCAGGAGCGGAGCGTGAAGCGGCCCCGGCTCTGCGGGCGGAGAGGTGAGGGGTGAACAATGTGGGGGGAGAGGTGAGGGGTGAACTATGGTAATTAGGTGTTAACAACCCGGATGATTAGGGTGGAGGGATGATGGCTCTTTTCTTGGGAAAAGGCAGCAAGCAGCGAGCTGGTGGAGCTTTCTTCTTGTAGATGAGATGCTTTGAGTCACAAGTCTTTTCTCTAATTAATAAAAGGGTATTTTAGTGATGGACTGAACCCAAATGAAATATGACTTTAATGTCTTTGCTCAGATCAAACAATCACTCCAGTTTGGATCAAGCAAGCAAAAAGGTTCAAATTGACACCGGCCGTAAGGTAAGTTGGTAGTTTTTCCTAATAAGGACTTTTTATAAAGAGCTTTTGATTAGATTAAAAGCAAAACAACTCAAAAAAGAATC